>NC_060255.1:91378552-91634135 GCF_921293095.1 Ischnura elegans | reverse complement strand
TCCTTATCTAAGCCAAGCGCTACCAGCTAGCGTGGTACTCTGCTACCTGCTAGCATCCTGCGTCGTACCAGCGCTCAGAGCCTCGCCCCAAGGTCACCGCACTTGCGGCAGCGGGAACCAGAAAGACGTCACACGGAGTTTTCCCGGCATTCATACTTAGCCGTCGCGTTTTCGCGCGCTTTAAAATTTTCACTTTTCATTTAATCGCGAAAAATAGATATCATCATTTAAAAATCTAAAAGCGTGAAATACGTACTCCAGGAGTAATAATCTTTCTATTTAGGCAATAAAAAAATAATAGGAAACCACCAAACATTAAACATTAGATCTTCTTAAACATTAGATATGGAGATTATTGCAAAAAATGGCCACCAAAATCATATGGTAACGCTGCGATCATTTAAAGGAATGGGAATGACAAAGAAACATAACAACAAAGCGTAAAATTGAGTGTTGTAGTGGATCATGCGCCCAGCGTTTTCCTTTCGTGTGAAGAAAATAATTGATAAGCTTTGTCGGACTCATAAGAATATTTTTGTCTTCCTTTTTGTTCGCGATACAAACGCTGTTTTTATTTCTCTTAATTTTGTATTAAATTCATTGATATTTACACCATTTTGATACGGATAGCAAGTGCAAAACTCTCGGGGTAACAGGTTTGTGTACCTCCAACCTCCCCTTCCAGAGTAAGCAATCCCTTTCGTACAATAACAACAACAACGTATTTCTTCTTTCAGCAACTAACGAAACACATAATTCAATAAAGATAAGTTTAAGATAGGTTCTGCAGCATTCCATGAAGCGTATGTACTACGAAAATCTAGTTTTGCCACTGAAATTGGTTGAAGTGTGTACTGACGTGAATATTGATGGGATTTTTCTCATTTTCACCAGGTTACCATGCCGTTTAATGGTTGATATGACAAATAAAATCTATTTAAATTAACCCGTACAAAATTGGATTAATTCTCTCATATTGGATTTATTCTCCCATATTTTCTAGCCTCAACCTTATTATCTCACTAATTTTCATCTCCCTCCTGTCATTTTTTCATATTTACATCAACTTTCTCCAAGAAAGACAATTAAGAGCCTAATAATTTTGGCCAAGACGCTGGAGAATTTATCTTGAATGAGATCTAAATGAAAACGGCCGATAAGGGACTTTGCTAATTTTGGCAGAGAGTTTTAATTTGATGCGTCACACTTGGCTTTAAAGCTAATTTTATTGTATTTTCCTTCGCGGGCGAACTTGGCTCACAATAGGGTCTTTACGTTTATATCAAAGATATATTGAGAATCGGAAAGTGTAAACCAAACTTTCTTTATAGTTCCCGTGACATGAATTGACTCTAGTTTCGATTGTGAATTCCCATTTCATTACAGTAATTCATGAATTTAATTAATTTTATTGTGAATAAATTATTTTGGAAATTCAGCTAACGCTGAATTATAGATCGATTCATTATTACATTCCAATTATTAATTCAACAATACCTTCAAGTTGTGACTCATATCTTTACGTTGGAAATCTTTATTGAATTCTATGAATTGGATAAAATATATTTATGAAAATTTCCATTTCTAGTTTTTATCATGATCCATAAAAAACTTAATATTTGACGGAAATTTATTCAGTCCAGCATCGAAAGCTTTTATTCCCCTTCCATCAAAATCTTACCCATTGGGAACCAATTGGACTGGCTGATGTTACCAACTGGTGAAACTGGCTGGTGAAACCACTGGTTCGCTCATCATTTTTACATGTGCATTTAAAACTGGTACAGTGGATAATCATTAATGATAATATTCACGTGATCTGAGAATTAATATAACTCGACGATCTAATTGTTCAACTCAGATTGCGGAATTAGATTAATAATGTAGCGTTGTAAGATCCTTCGCTACCACTCCATCTCAATTTCACATGCGCAACTTTAGAAGAGATTTTAGAGTAGCTTTTATCTCTTTTTAATTAATGAAGCGGAAGAATTTTTAAGAACTTCATAATCATAACTGAAGTCAAACTGATTGTGCTACTCAAAAACGATGTTCTTTCGGCTGGTTCAGCCTTTATTATATCTTAAACCCTAATTAGCTCTATGACAACAGTGAGATCTCTCACTAGGTATACAGGTGATTAAACAAATATGAGTAAAAGGGACGTAGGTATATTTGCTGAAAAAGTTACAATTAGTTTTACAATAATATTTCAGATGCCAAAAATGAATACATGGTGCGCATTTAATATTATAAAATAAATATTTACTGACCATTTTATTTTACCCTAGTCTCTTAGCGAAAGCGAATATAATTTCACTTGCATCACCCTTTACTTTTTTGATACCTGAAATTTTCTTCCAAATGTTATAGTAACTTTCACATAAAACATATTTTCAGTAATTAAAGAGGACGTAGCCTGTTATTTTCTATTTAAACATATTCCTATAAAAAATGATATTTTTATATTATAACATTATTAATTATGATAAATCCGTATATTCGTAATATCTAGCCAGAACATGTCGAATTTATTTGCAACAAAAACCAGATAGAGAACTGGTCATGTTTTTAAGGTTTGTTTAATAAAGAAATATTTTTATATTATTAATTATCATATATCCGTAATATATAACCTGAACACGTTGAACTATTTTACAAAAAAAACAGATGCAACAAGATATTTACTTAGAAATGACAAGTAGTCACGGCAAAATTTAGCCTGAACATGTCGAATTTAATTGCAACAAAAACCAGATAGTGAAACCAGAGAACAGGTCATGTTCTTAAGTTTTTTTATTAAAAATATTTTAATATCATTAATTATCATATATCCGTAATATCTGAACTTGTAATTATTTACAAAAAAAACAGATGCAACAAGATATTTGCTTAGAAAGGACAAGTAGTCACAGCAAAGTCTCCCAAATTACAACCCCCATAGAGCACCTAGACCTCTCCTAGATCAAACAGCTATTCCCCAGAGTAAACTCAAGTCACCCGCGTGGTCCCTGTAATTCTTCCCTCTCCAACCGCCGCAGAACCTTCCCGAAGACCTGCTTTCTCACCTCGAGCACTCGTCTACCCTCACCGCCCCACAAGTTCTCTCACACTCCCCTCGTCTTACCCGCTGTTTGCCCTCGCCTCACGCTCAAGGTACCCTACTCTTTTTCGTCCCACCAAGTGTACCTTGATCGAGTTAAGGCGCGAGATATGCTGTTTGCCTTCCCTTTTACCGCTCAAGGCCTTCCCTCTCTTTCTCGGCGAATGTATTGACAATTAAAAAACACAGAAACACATGAAAAAGAGACACTCACAAAACTAGAAGACGTTTCAACGGGTTGACCCGCTATCTTCGGTGCCGAAGGTGAACTTCACCTTGAAGGAATTATCACCCGTTGAAACGTCTGCTAGTTTATGTGAGTGTCTCTTTTTTATGTGTTTTTTAACTGTAATTTTTTTCCGTTCTCTTCGATCGGCAATACACACAATATATAGCAGTGAGACTGTGATTGATTGATGATTTTTTTTACTCACATGCATTTTTGGCTGCTGAATACGAATCAGGGTTTTCCCTAAGAAGTTTCTGCCAGGGAACGATGCATTTTTTTTATATTGAAAAATATTGTTCCAATATGGTGATGAGAATATTTTTTTATCAGTTGGAATTTGTTTTGGAAAACTTCCAACAAATTCGTGTTTAGGAGCCAAAAATACATGTATAAAAAATAACCTCTCCATCACAATTCGACAGTTTGAAATATAACATGCCTGATCTATTAATTGTTTGAAACTTAAGTTAAAACATTGTAAAAACATTTTTCTCAGTTGGACGTTTTTTTTAAACCCCAGGTTCGTGTTTAGTGATAATCTCTCCATCGCAACTCGACAGTTCGAGCTCCAATATGTTTGATCTATTAATTTTTTGAAGTGAAAACATTTCAAAATTTTACACCTGAGTTAATAGAAGGAAATTTTTAAAGTACGCAAAAACCAGCATGTATCAACATGGATCTACTTTACTTCCCTTGAAATTTACTGGAGGAAATCGTAATTTTAACAAGATTCTTACCTCACGACAAATATACCGCTTGACCGGTAGTGAAGCTTCTTCTTAAGGAGCCTACGACTTAAGTTTTGCACGGATTGACATCCCAGTTGACTCAGGTCAAACTCGGTTGAAAACGTCATTACGCAAACGCGGAAGTAATCTACTCGCTTCACTCACCGACCTTCTCGTCAAAGAAACCCATCACGTAGTAAACAATTTTCAGATCGCCGTCCCATACAGTTTTATGCTTGACCGAACTCTACCAATGGCTTTAGACGTTCGCAAAACAGCTTCGAGAGTGGTAACAGATCAATAGATATTCAATGACCCACACCACCTCTTTTTTTCCCTTCTTTGCAGCCATATCCGCTGTAGTATACGAAACTCTCCCGACTTTCATATCTTACGATCACAGACTGAAAACACTTCCTCCATGCACAACTCCCCTCGAATGGCAATGGCAACTCACGGAGAACTGCCTTCCCCAACGACTACTAACCAATAAAACGTAACGCTTTCTTCGAGCACGGAACAGCTTTCGCCCTCGTCTTATCCCTTCTTCCCATTCCATAGCAACTGAAGCTGAAAGTGAGCAATCTTACGTTCCCACCAATCCGCGGTCGTAATCCCAGTAATGATTTCTTAACGGTGATCCGTGCGCTAAAAGAGCAGATATGTTCTTGTGGATGGCAATCAATACGATATCGTACTGATACAAACGCTGCTGTAGCTAGAAAAATAAATAAGCGATAGAGGAAGATACGAATATAAGAGGTCTTTTGTCCTTGACTTCAACGTCCACAACAGCCTAAGATGCAATAAAAAAACATGGAACTTGAATGAAAGGAATGCACTATGCACTGCCCAAAGATAAAAATAATTTTACAGCATCTGGCCGGCAACCAGGGGGTTCTGGGTTCATGTCCCAGTCAGGCCGCATTTTTACCCTCAATAAAAAAGAACAATAATTAGTGCTTCAACTATAATCAATATTGTATTTCCTGTTCCAAATTCATTTGATTTAAGTTTCCTATTTCTCATAAACAACACTTAACATTGTCAACGATACACATGCGCCATTTTTTAAATTACCTTTGTCAACTGGCTGGTTGGGGTGAGTTATTGACTCACCGGTACAGCTTCAAACCGCGTCTTCGGTGCGACCAGTATGTGAAGAAAAATGAAACAGCTAAAAGTAGCATTGCATGAAACAAAGTACTTTGTATGCGGTGAGACATTCGCACAGGTGGCCTGGATTCGTACCCAAATCTACCGATTGCCGGCCGGTGAGGTCTGATGCTTAATTTCTTAATCAGTGAGCGTTAAATAATACAGACGAGTCACGTGCAACACCAAGAGAGAAAATAATTCGGATAAACTGCTTAATGAGAGGCTGATTTCCATGAATGCCATTATTTCCGGCAATCCTAAAATAGCAAGCAAATGTTAAGGATGGTAATAACCAGAAACAAAAAGTTGATTGACACAGCTTATGAAGGAATTTCTAAGGAAATTAATGAAGTGGTCTTGATTAATGATATTTTGTGCTGTAAATGCTGTACTAGTGTAACTTAAGGCTGTTTTACTCTTGTTTCACCACTGCGCAATCATACGTATGTACGAAGGGGCAGTCAAAATTGCATCGTTTAATGCGGTGAATTGCTAGAATGCTCGAGAGAATGCACTGTTGTGAGATGGAAAAATAGCCCCTGCTCTAAATGCAGGCTCGGATTCTCGCAATTTCAACAAATATTTTCAATGCTAACCTGCGCAATGATTTTCCCCTGTAAAACGGCCATTATGAATGCTCGAAAAAACGATGTATTAACTATCATCACTTCTGTCATATTCGCGCATTAATTAGGAAATTGGCTCAAATACTGGCGATAACTTCCTGGTTAATTAAAGCACGGAGATATAAAAAAATCATTTTCGGCAGACGTTTTATTTCTCGAAGCTTGAAGACGAACTTAAATCTTAACAGTATGGTTATAATCAAGAATTACGATTAATCTAAGTGTGATAGTCATTGTTTATATTAATCTTTATTCTTAATCGATAGTATTACAAACTGATCAATAATCGTTGCTCTCAACAATCATATCAAATATCCTCTTAGAATACATAGAAGGCTAATGGCGCAAAGAAGTTATTCGTGTTTTTACTGTGTTCCACAAATTTAAAAAATTATACTTCGATGTAGGGGTAACAACACATGTTTTTTCGCCGTGTCTATTGTTTCCTAAAAATTTTAATTTAATTTTGAAATTTTCAAACTTATGCAAAAGTCTAGTTTGCGGTCAAAAAATTAAAAAAAAAATCAGAATGGTAGAACGTAATAGTATATATACATTTTAAAATTAAGAAAAAGATTTTGCAAAATTAAAAACTGGAGATATGATTAAAAAACTAAAAATCGAGTTTCAATTTTTTTGGTTAATTTCCATTGTTAAGGCCTGAAACTTTGGGGAAACACATAATTTTTCATGCAATTTGAGTGCATATTTTTATTTTTAAAACAACAGGGGGGATTTTCCTCCGTCTTAACCGGATATACACTTTCTTTCCAAATATTACTTGTAAAAACTATACATAAATATTGCATTGATTTCTAAATGTTCTAATGTATCCATGCTAATTTTATAAGTCTTGATTAATAAGTCAAGACAAAAATTTATAAAGTATTAATTAATTTCTATGAATTATTCTCCGATATCCATAAATAGCCCTAGAAAATTATTTGACAATTGACATATCGCATAAAATAATAATCTAAATGGTGGCACGAAATTTTCACATGAAAATATGTAAAACTCATTCACGAAAAGTATTTTCCCATATCTTAAGGCAGTTTGATCTGTTGAAATATTTGACCGAGGTAGAGGCCAAAAATCCGACTTTAATTCAATTGGTTTTAGTATTTTAAGCTAGTTTCACTCTCATTTGCATTTGATCAAGTTACATACTCAATTACAAATGGTGTATCAGACTCACCGCATCAATTAAAACTTAAGGAAATCCTAAGAAACCAAGCATTCCCCCCGGAATGGCATTCGAGCACCCTAAGAGAGTAGTAACTTTCCATAATTGAGAGACAGAGAACGAGAGATGTAACTGCATACAGAACTCCACGGGTCATGAGATGTATTAGCAAGTAAAACGAAGATGATATCATAACGAAATCAGCATGAGCAAACAATCCCAAATTCTAACTCGGGGAGCTCATTAAGTTGGATTAATTTTAAAACAAAGTTGAAAACGGAGGCTTAATTTAAATTTTTAGCTTGTTTTCCGAGTTCAAATAGACCAGCTATGGACTTCATCATTCGATTAAATAAGATATATCTGTAATCAAACCCCTGATTGCAGATTTATCCAAAGACTAAAATCAATAAAGTCAGCATGTTACACCGGTAATGAATCATCACACAGCATCAAAGTACTTATACATTAATGTCTTACAATTAGGGGTAATTCCGATATTCATAATCAAAATTCATCTCGGCATGTTTTTGTGACTGTTTTCAATGATTAAAAGGTTAAAAGCATACATTTAAAGCCTTTGAAATTGAAATCATGAGTGTTGTTTATACGCTCCGATTTTCTTATCATTCGGTTCCTGTTTTAAGCTCTAAGTATGCGCAGAATACCAGAAAGGCAATGGATCCGGAATGATAAGCTCAGCTTACTTGAATGACTTCATAAAATGTAGTAAATTCCTGCCATGAGGGTACCGTGGGGGTATTATGTAACGAATTAAATTCCGCTATTAACCTCTTTACCAAGTAGAATAAGTAAATATATCAGTTCTAATGATATTAAATCATAATGAAGTTTTAGAAAATAAATTGTTACAGTAAAGTTCATTACAACGAACCCGAAAGTTATCGACGATAGATTATCGTTTTAAATTTTTTTCTCTTATCATTCAAATGGCACCTCGGAATACATATGACTAAGTATTACGATATGAAATACTCAAAACAATCAAAGGATAAATATTTCTACAAAAATATTTCAATAATAATAGTACCTCTCCAATGTAATCTAAACACTGTATCTATCACCTGTATTACTGGAGAAGCAGAGATATTTTATCAATCATTTATAACTTAAGGGAAGAAAAAAAAATTTCCAGGATCAAAGCATAAAATGTGGTAAAATAATTTTGGGTTCAACAAGTATAACTAAATTTAAATACGAATCAAAAATTAATTCCGAAATCACATTTACAGATGAAAATATGCCGGCTTCACAGAATAAAAATGGAAGAATTTAATTCTGTATTTAACACCGATACACAACGTCCAGAGTTCAAACAGTATAGCATAATCGATGTCGGAAAGAAACTAAAGAATGTGAAATACTATAACTTTGTTACTAAGAAAATTTTTGTGGCAAAAATTATGATAAACCAGTCTAACTACTTGCGTAAAGCACTGGTTTCAATGTAATGATAAAATATCTCAAGTTTCTCCTTCTTTTTCGAAATTTAGCCAAACTTTTTTCACCATTTGTGCTTAAAATTATGGACGCCAACATGCATAACATTGAGGTTCTTTTGACTGACATTTCCAGGGAACAATTAATTTCAATATGCTATTTAATACATTAAATACTACTTACAATAATTGAAAAATTCTTCTCATTATTATGCTTTTTAACTATTGGCATATACGTATATTAATCTCGTATCATTATGGAGATTTAATTAGTCACCAATTAATAAGCACGAATCAATGAGCTTTGCGGCAGTTTCACTGAATTTGATTATCATCTTCATTTCCTGCTCCTTCATTTATAATTGAAATGGACTCATTCAGCCATAATGAACAAATTCCTGGTTAAAGAGCCGATTAACGTTCGAACCATATAAATAAATCCATTTGAATAGTAAATTGTGGTGTGCCCAGTGGATGGTAAATGAATTCACCAAAACTTCAAAAAACTTTATATGCAAATTAAATTAGTAACCAAGCCATCACAAGGATACATTCAATCTCTCCGTGATTCGACCACAGGGCTAGTTTGTGTAGGTAAGGGTAGAGCTCGCCCTGAACTAACTGTGTTAAGTCTACATCCTCCTTGTAAAAATAAATTATAAATTAGATTATTGACCAATCCACTCCAATACACCAATACACATTTTATTGAATTTCTGCGTGATTCGAACCTAGGATTGATTCGGATAGGTTAGGGTTAAGCTCATCCTGAGTTAACCCACGACTACTTTCAGTCCGTGCACTCAAGATAGGGGGGCCAGATTTTTACCCTGTGCAATTTCACACTTGAAACATTATTTCTTGTCAATTGATCAAAAGTTCAAAAGCCTTATTCTGGAGTCGAACCTAAATCGATCAGCAACCAAGGGATCCACCCACTCGGCTACCATTGATGCATTGCAAATTTAAAATTTAAAAATTTTACGTTAAAAAAACAATTTTTGACTCTGGGATAAATTTCGAGATAATAGTGTAGATAGCCATTCAGAGCATTCATCGTAATACATATGACTGAGTAGACGTTGATGTAGCCGACGAGATGAATGCTGATGAAACGATTCCTAGACGGAACGAGTGGAATCGAAATAACTCGAGATGAAAGCAAGAAGATGAAGAAAGAGATGACAATAAGGTGGTGATGAGAGGTGAAAACAAATACAAAAATACTTTAATTTTTTTTAGAAATACGTCTCACATGTCTACTATTGTTCCATATTTTATTAGCGCGTAGCCATCGCAAGTTATTAAAGTTGATGATTCGGTCGTTGAGATGCTATAGCCGATTTTGATAGAATGCTGCTCGATAAACTTGATTGTTTCAGGCTTCACTTTGTGAAAATCCATTGTAAACAATAAAAAGTTATGGTACTCTTTCACACGATTTATTCAAGACGACCGGTTTCGTCGCAGAGGCGACATCATCAGGTACAGAAATCGTTATTTTTATAGTCATTTTGTTGTTTATTCGTTGCTATTACCCAACGCAACCCTCGCAACCCTCCCCTACCAACGCGCAATAGCAACGAATAAACAACAAAATAACTATAAAAATAACGATTTCTGTACCTAAAGATGTCGCCTCTGTGACGAAACCGGTCGTCTTAATAAATTGTTTGAAAAAGTACCATAACCTTTTATTGTGTAGAATGCTGCTCCACCATACAGGAAAGATATTTAGTGGTTTCACAAAAAAACTTGATTCACTACAATATACGACGTGTTTCGATGCTACCAAATAATTACACCTGAAAAATTGTGTGAAAAATTTGGAAGGCGTCGTGCGGTGGCGTGATAAATAATTTCATGGAGCATTCTTTATGCCTTTCATTCACGATTGCAATGAAGTTATGAAAATACAGAGATTCATATTTGTTTTGTTTTTCGGCCCATATTTTTTTTATTTTCATCAACCGAATTCTAATAATAATAATAATAATAATGGTCGCGTTCAGCAGACTCAACAGTTGCGGAACCGGTGAGACAATTTCTGCTGAACGCTCTCTGGTAGGTCACCGGTGTTACTGATAAGACGCCATTTTTTCCACCGGAGAAAATCACCGATCACTGGTTGGAACATGTTGAGAATCAATATGGCAGCGCCCAGTACTAGCACGTCGTCTGGTGCTATAGTTGCAAAAAGATATGCTTACGGAGGAATGACATATGAAATTCAGGATACTGAATAAAAACAAGTGAAACTGGCTTCAGGTTTGTCATCGACTAAGTAAGCTATCGTCCTGAAAACGAGGGACTACCCTTTCGTAATAGTTTTCATTCCGCGGCCTATTTCTTCTGAGGCGTACGGCTTAGGGATTTCTTCTAAAGAATCTTGTCTCACGTTGAATTAAACCGAACAAATTGTTCACAGTATCATCGTCTCCTGCAATTAAAATCGCTAGCGCTTCTAAAAGAATCGCATTACCACCCATTTAGAATGTTTCTGCTATTTGGTCACGTGACTGATCACTGCTCAGCAACCGTTCAGCAGATCGCACCTACCGGTCGCTCACCGGTGAGGGATCTCTTGATCCCGGTGAGTATCTGCTGAACGCGACCATTAATTTATTTCACCGATTGGCAAGAGTACAATTGCATGGCTACGTCATAAAAAAGCTAATACTAATATCAAATAAAAATACAATGATGATGTGTCATCAATTTACATAGAAACAATAAAAATAATTTTTCTAAATACATAAGAATTGATGAAATAAATAAGTACAATACAATAGTATGGACAAAAAGATGTCACAACTAGCATCATGGAGGTTATCATATTTACAAATTATCTTCCATATATTCGGAAATGCTGTAATAGCACTTTTTAGAGAGAAGAAGTTTCAGCTTGTTCTTAAATACATAATTCTAATTATTAGTTGCCACTTCGAGTTATAATGACCGGCTACATTTGATATTTTTAGCTATATTCATCCCCATCAGTAACAAAATTTTCTCATGAACCGCAATGATATAGTATTTGCTGAAGCATATATAGAAATCAGGTTAGTTTATCAAAAAACCAAATCATGCAAGTACCTACGTTCTATTTTTTTAATTATCAATCTTCTCGCAGCATAATTTTATTATTTTTGTAAAGCCGCTAATATCTAAGCCTTATTAATCAGCTTTTGATTGGACTTCCTCAGACGGAGAGGAGGACGAATGACAAAGTGCTGGATATGGTGGCTGAGGAGGGACAGCTTCTCGATTAGATACGGAGGACGCAGATGGGACCTATAGATGAAGCGAGCACTTAGCGGGGAGATGTTGAAAACATTGTTAGAGGGTAGAATTCTGGGTAAACGAGTGAGAGGGATGAAGAGAATTGGATTTTTAGGGCAGAATGATAGGGAGTAGGCTTCATTGTGAGGGGAAGAGGGAAGTACATGAAGGAAGGTGAGCCTGCCAAAATACTCCTTAAGTACTCCATCCAAACCTATTTTAATGTACTTAGAGCGCCTCGTTAAAAGTAACAAGAATTTTATGAAACTATGGTCAAATATTTTTTGGAAGACAAACTTTAATGAGTCAAAGAAAAAGGAATTCCCATCAGCCGTTTCTGAGATATTTGACGGTAAAATGAAGATAATTTTACATGGGCTCTTATGGAAAAATACGGTTTGTTCGAGCAAGGGAAGCTGTTTATGACAAGGTGTTGTTGGGACGGCACTCATCAAAAGCAAACTTTTGTGACAAATCTAAATATGTACAGGAAAGTTTGAGTTCGTGATAAAATGAGAAAGATATTTGCAAAAAAACTGCCTGAAACTGGCAAGTACGTGTGGTACCAACATTGAAAAATTAAAGCAACAACACCGACTTCTACGCAAATATACTTAGTTTCTCAGCTTTTACATGCGTGATACATATATTTTGTTTATAAATGGATATATTTATTTAGGAAATGGGACTCAGATTGTGAATATTTAGTCAAGGTGTGCCGTCAACATTTCAGTGTGCAAAGGTCCGAAGAATTGTTGTACATAGTCAAGTTTACCACAGTAAATACCTTTTAGAAATCGTTTCTGACATTTTTAATGTGCTGATGTGCATAATTGCACTCACATTTCATTCCTTATGATACTATTTTGTTTAATTTTTGTGGCAACTCGTTGTGCAAATAATAGATAGCCCGAATGCATCACTTGACCTCAACCGTTGCCACTCTAACTACCGCCACCGGGAGAATACGGCATAATAGAAAATACATCCGTGGGTTAGTTTAGGTTGAGCTCTACCCTCACCTATCGAAACTAACACTAATGATGACTAAAAGAGTGATTAAAGGCGTGGAGATTTGGTCAATAATTTCATATTTGTTTATAATTTATTTTGGATCTTCTGTGAATTTGTTAACCATGTCCATTTTTCCATGAAAATTGACGCCGAGAAACAGGGGCGCGTGATAATTCAAGAAACGAACCCTCCGAGTCGAATAATCTACCGGGGGAGAAGTCAAGCGGCCAATTCTGACGAACGGTGAAATTGTGAGAGGAAGGGATAGAGGATTGAAAGTCGGGGATCTATGCGATTGCGTTGGTGGCAGGCGACTCTGTTGGGATGAGCGGGATGAGGGTGAGGGAAGCCAAATCTATATCGGAAATGCTCCCCCATCTTCCCACCTACAGTTTAGGGTTTCCTCCCCTTCGGGCATGGGGCGAAAATTGCTCCGTCTTTTTCGGAGAAGGAATATTTTCGTTCTCACAAAACCCAGGAAAGGGAGCCGTAGATTTAAGGGAGAAAAGGAATTTTTTCGGACGACTGACTCTGAACGCATTGTAATGTGAGAGCGTGGGATATTGAAAGGAAAAAATATGAATAGCCAAAGGCGCATCCACATTTGGAAGGTACCTCAAAGGTGTTTGGCAGTGAGCTTTCACGCATACATGCTAAGCGTAATTAATAACGCTATATATCTTTCACAACATGCGCGTGCTATACTTAATTCTCACTATATTGTCATCCACAGCATTCTACAAACAAGTTTACGCCGAAGGGGCTGGTATAAAATTTTATCATGTTATACCACGATATAGCAAAAATTTATGGAATTATTTTGATAAGGATATGGATTCACGCTCAAAAATTTAACAAATAGTACATTCACTGTACAGATTTATTTTTAGCATGAAAATCAGATATAAATAATGAATCCATCATCTCCGTTAGTGATACCAGCCCCTGATGAACATGTGAAAATATCATTTACACCTGTTGGATTCAAATACTTTGACATTAATAAAATCTTGTAGGGATGAGCGAGTACTTGAAAATGCGAGTCGAGTCCAGTAGTTTCGGTTACAGAGCTATTGAGGCCAACAAGTTCAGAAATCTACCGACAGAGAGCGCTAACATGAAACTCATATAGTAAAATAGTTTATAAAGTCGATAAGTCGTTCTAATGCCTTGGCCTAGGTGTTTCATGCCTCGTTCACACTACGATTGTCCGAGCGATCGTCCTATCGATAGTTGGCCGGACTAGCCGTGTGAATGCATGTCCCGACAATAGTTCACGTAGTTCCGAACGTTGCCACTCTACGATGGTTAGGCGCTGGGAGACCGGAAGAGGAAACGACAAGCGAAATACGAAAAGTTCCTGTAGCTTTCTTCGCTCTATTTTTTTCATGGATTTGTCCTAGGAATTAAGAATATGGGCGGAAGAAAAATTATTCGGTAAATACACGTTGAACACAGTAATATCTTGTTCCTGCATCCCTCAACAGCTTTGCTAACCGTTAATTTTTCCGTTCACTGTAGATGTTAGCACTAGAGGGCAGCACAGGTTTTACGTAACAGTAAACCATTACAGTAGTCGACGTGGGTGCCGAATACCTTTTCGTCAGCCGCGGCATCCGACCGTTTTCCGCCCCGGCGCGGCGGCGTATTCTTCTTATACGATACTTTTATACTCAACCATACTTTCTCCACTCAAGCGCCGAGGGAATACGTAAAAATTGTTAGGATTTCTATGAAAAAAATGCAACTTTTAGGTATTAGCGGGCAATGCCGACTTTTCCCGGTGTTTGACGTCACAAGTGGTGTTATATTTTAGCCTTTTTGAAAACTAAGTACATCCAATGTTTATTTACGCTTATTCCTTTGACGAAACATTGCGTTTTGTTTCCCTTTACAACTAACAGAATATACTTGCTATGGTTAACTAAACGAAGTAAAAAATGAATAAAACTTCTTTTTTTTTTCTACAAAGCAAAAGCTAAGTTCTACAGTTCGTCCGTTTCGTCCTATAAAATTCGATGAATATTCAAGATCCATACAATTCATAGATATAACTTTTAATAAAACTTCCCAAGGTTCCCAAATCTTGCAACTTTGGAAAGAAATTACTTTTCCAGCCACAGAAGTGTGTTGCGAAAGATATTTTTTGTAGACAGTAAGTAATACTGCAACTTTGAGACGCCAAAACATGCTGCCTGAGCATATAAAACAAATGGTTTCTCTGGATGAGAATTTGAAAGGCACAAATATTATATGATAAATTTACGTGTACAATATTAATCACAATTGTACAAATATTTTTGGTGAGGGTTCTTCGGAACAGTTTGGATACATACATTGACAACATATTACTAGAGGCTAATTCATTTCAATTGTGCTTATGGAAGTGTTTAAGGCACATTAATTTTCATTCATCTCCTAATTGTTACTCAATTACAATCAACGCTCCTCGTTATACTTTCCTTTTTATATCAAGCTATGCATTTATAATAAAAAATACATAATGGGATTGAAAAAAAATGAGAATATTTTGGAGCAGTTCAAGAATTACAATACTGGACTCGATACTCGCGATTAGTTTTCATTTCGACTCGATAATCGCCTCGAGGTCAAAAAGTACTACGCGCATGTCCCTAAAATCTTAAGAACTAAAAGTCTATTTACATTCTGAAGATACCTCAAAGATGTTTGGCTGCAAATGAGCTTTCGCGCGCATTTACTACATTTCACTGATAACACTACATAGTCTTGCCCAATATCACTACAAGGTTACATAAAAGCAACAGTAATGGATCAAATAATTGTATAATTAATTAATTATACATTTATTTCATCCATTACTGATGATTTGATTTTACGTTAATGATATTAAGGTCCCAATGGGTGGCATTCTTTTTACTTGGATCGAATAAATACTTCATTATTGGAAAATTAATCTTTGATCTTAATTGAACGAGAGCTTTGACCGAGTGTACCAACAATACAACTGCGCAATCTCAGCTATTATGAGATTGTTTCAGGCAGTTAAAATCGCACGTTTTCCTCTAACCTCAAGCATTTAATTTTCTTAAAAATCCAAAGCATTAATTAAAATATCGAAAAGATCGGATACCCAAGAAAAGTAGCTTTCACGATAGCTGCAAGGAGCATCAAAAAAAATGTTTGCCTTTCCGTAGTTTAGTAACTACGATCTTGCGACCCCATGTTGCGCGGTTCGTCAAAAACTGCTACGGGCGTACATACAGCGTTAGCCAGATGTAGGGGCGAATTAGGCTGGGAGTCGCTGGAGACTCGGCGGCTGCACGCTAGGCTTAGATTGCTTGATCATTTGATACTGGATATCTTTAAGAGCGGCACATAGAACATTATATTAGAGCCACACTATATTTCCAGGTCCGATAGAAACGATAAATTAAGAGAAATGTTTTGTGGAACGGATAGATTCGGGAATTCGTCTTTACCCCGAACCATAAAGGACTTTAATAAACGCTAGTCCCAACTTCGTTGGAGCACTTCTTTTTTTTTTTGTAAGCGACTGGTGTCCCAACACTCTTTGCCACTCGCCATTTAGGCGGCTGGCGGAGTATTATGTAGATGTATACAAAGTTTGATTAAATCTGATACCCACTATATTTTCCATTCCGATAGAATAGATAAATTAAAAGAGATGTTTTGCCGAACGGATAGATATGGAACTACGATTTTTCTCGAACCATAAAGGACTTTATTAAATGCTATTCGTAATTTTGATTGAGCGTTTCCTTTTTATGTGCAAATGGCTGGTGTCCTAACACCCCCTGCCCCACGTCTTTTCAGGCGGCTTGCGGGGTATTATGTAGATGTAGATTTTTAAGGATAAAAAATGCTTGAAATTGTCTGTCCTAAAGAATTGCAGATTCCTCCTGACACACCATCACTGTGCAATGTCCACTCATTGCTTCAACACGTATTTTGCCACGGTTTGGTGTGAGTAGGATTTTCCCTAAATAATTCAAAAGAGTGTGAATTAAACAAATTCGGAGCAATTTAATTCGATAGGTTAGCCTTCTTCGAAGATTTTTACTTCTTGGAGTTGGAAGGCTTCGCCTGGTATTTGAACCTGGAACCCTTAGATCAGCAGACAAACGCTCAACCATATTGGAAAACACTAGAACAAGCGGTTTGTGCATTATACGGATGGAATAGTTATACTATAACGCAGAGAACGAAATTAGCAATTCCAGAGTAAGGAGCGACTTAAGTTTCATAACAGCATTAACTGAGAAGCTGTTGGACTCTATAAGAGATGACAGTATGGTATAGTATTTGGAGGAGGCGACCGACAGCTGAGGTCATTTACGCCGTGAGGGAAGGGTATGGAAGGAAGGGTGGAGAGAAACCCGGCGTCGGCAGTAGCCTGCTCTTACCGATAGGCGCCAAGGGGTCCACGGCTTAACGTCCCATTCAACGGACAGAGTGTTGCGCTTGAAATGTTCTCTACACAACCCTCAAGCAAGGATCGGGGAGTTTCCGAAAAGTCTCTGCCACTGCCGTGATTTGAACCCGAGCCCGCCGGGTGGGAAGCCAACACTCTAGCCACCACACCAACCCTATCCCCCGATGACAGTAGGCTTGAGCTCCTAGTGCAAGACATTTTGTGATGACAAACGAAGTAGTCCAACAAGGAAACACATAATTCTCCCAAGCAGTACATACTGCATACTTCCTTCTCATAGGACATCCAATTAAGGTCATTTCAGCATTCCCGCTTTCACTCGCACCCTTTCAAGAGTTCCATATAAATGCTTGCTTCTCAGTTCCCGTCACCTTAAAGGTATAACCCCCACATCATCTTCAAAAGGCTCTGGGTCCAAAGATAACCGAACCGTTCCATCCATCATCATCTTCCAACGTAGTTTCCTGATCTATGGTTGACAAGGGTAATTTGACGAGTAATTTGAGGAAGCCAAAAACATGGTTTATTTTCTCCACAAATGCATTCACATGGTATTTATAGCCCTTATATTATCTCATTTCCAAAATTGAGCTTTATGAAGTGAACATATCTTCCGAATAAGTTCAACAGATCCAAGCTTCAATTGGTGGAAGATAGACATATTTAAATAAATAAAAGATCGTAGCACTTTCCCACAAGATTTAATCTTTAATTAAATTAATTAAGGTTATAATTTATTTTGAAACAAGATTTGATCTTTAATTAATTAAATTAATTTAGTGCTACGATCTTTTATTTATTTAAATAAACATATCTTGATTCAAATGAATTCAGTGGCCTATAACCGTAATAATGGTTTTACCACATCATACGGAGACCATAAACTGTTCACATAACCAGCCCCAGGTGGTAATATCGGCCCGTAATTAATGTTGATTTACGGTAACGCCGAGAATATGGCCTCCTCCACTGCAAGCATATATAATGTTGAAACTTACATGTATATTTATGAGGGCATGAGGGCAAACATCAGCTTCAATTAAGGAAAGATGTTTTTTCGGGTTCAATTTTTGTATTTTAATTGATGTTCAGAAGCATTTGATTTTTATTTCCTCGAGCTTTCAATCAATTCCGATGATTATTAATATAAAGGCATGTCCATCATCGGAGTCCAATTGTTGATTTTTCTTTACTTCAACTGCATGCAATTTAAATTGATGACGAAGGAACTAATTATGCGTTAGATTCCATGGCCTAACATGATATCATAAAAGTATTATATATAAAAGTTTTAAAAATCCGACAATGTTATTTTTCGAAATACGAAAATTTTTCTTTTTACTTTCCCATTTGAATTCCACCAGAATACAGAAAGAGAGAGGTAAATACACGGTATTATATAAAATTAAATTTAACATGGCCCAACAAAAATCATTCACTGAAGTGGGTTATACTTTAACTCTAACCTAATTGAAAAAATGTATCATTTTGCTTATCAACGTCAAGTCCTCAATATGCAAACCCTTTGCCTTAGTCACTTAGCATTCTTAGCATTCCATTCAAGTTTAAAAGAGAAGTTCAGTAACTTGGTGATAGTTATGTTAAAAAATGATTTATTAATTACAGGAGAAGATAAATCTATTATCCACAAAGAATATTCACCTGCAGCATTCCAATGGAGACATCTACGACTGTTCAAGGTATTTAATAATATTTTGGCTGTAAATATAAACCACCATTACTTGCTTTAAATTTTATCAGAGCATTTGAAACTACCACTCACCACGAATATCTACATGTTATCACTATGTGCTTTACATCTCGTCTTCAAATACAGCTGTCGAATCAGCCAGTAAATCCACAAGTTTAAATTATAAGGAGTAGATGGCGAAGGGGTGTAGGCATCTTGTTCCTTCAATTAGTATGTCAGAGCTCCGTTTAATTACTTCATACGATCTGCAGCTCAATTGCCCACTGCTCATTTCATGCTCACTTACTGACCCCCAGCACTTGTCATGCCGATCGCAAGCGGTTTCATTACGGTCTCGACAGCGCACACAGACTTCCAAGTTGGCAAAGGGTCATGAAAGATGGATATTCCGCACAACCCCATTCAATTAACGCCCTCGTTAGCAATTCTCCTCAACGACGGTAGCTGAGAATAGAAGGGTTTACGAGACCTCTATCTCAAGTAAGAGGCCGCCCGCTTCCCACAACACCCAGAGGCAAGGAGCGTATCTCCCACGTGCCGCGTCGTGTAAATTGAAATGTTCAAGCATTCTCGAAAAAGCAGTCACATAAAATTTCAGATTTATGTGGACGGAGCGGTCGAGGTGGCTATGCAGTAATCAAAAGCTATGGACAGCATTGTTCTTTTTTAAAAAAAAAAAAAAAATTTTTTCTAGTTTTACGTGTGATTCGGTAGACCCGACGTTTCGCCACCCCTTCTGGTCGCTTCTACAAAGTTTTGATCTCAACACCTCTCAACCTATCCCTCCTTCCTTCTCCCGCTACCCCACCCGACCCACCGAATTGAATATTATACATACCAGCCCAGTGCTTAAATTCTAAAAATTTAGGTACTGGTACGCCTAGACACACCAATCCACGCATTTAAAGACACGCATTATTTTCAAATATAAGTCGCAGCCCCTCTAAAACTGTCGATTATTTAAACTTGTAAAAAAATTCGCAATGAGGAATACCGATACCACAAAAAATTTTCAATGGTAAGAGCGTAAACTACTCCAAGCTTGAAGGAGCAGTTCAGTAATATTATCATAAACTATATCGAAAAATGATTTATTGATACTTATCCTCATGCTTTTCCTTATCCAACACTCCCGAGAATAAAGAAAGATGTGCCGGGTCTCTACGCTGAAATTGTAAAAAATTGATTGGTGAAAGCTTTATCATTTGGGGTAAAGTATGGATAGGTGGAAGGCATTTAAACTTAATGTCATTGATATCAGGTAGAAGGTAAGGTAATCCTTTCAATAGTTTCCCTGGATTGATAGAAAAGAGAGTTAACCGACTGATACCACAGATTCAGGAGACGTGTAATGAAATCCCTCTGAAACGTGTTATGATAATGAACTTCAAGTTTCTGGTCACAAGTCTTAAGCTCTCGGATTCCAATTAAAGCGACTTTTAACTTTTCCTGCCAACTCTGAAATGCTTACGAACTTTCGGTTAAAGGCTTGAAAGTGTCGACCTTCCGAGATTTGAGTTGAATTCATGCTATTCGTGGTGGGTGAAAATACGGTGAAATTTTAATATCTTTTATTGTTTCGTAGCCCTTGGGAATGGAAATTGAATATGCGTGTCGAATCACAATTTCTCAGCAGTAATTACCAAACCTGGATTATGGAGTGTGGTTGCCTCGACATCAGACTTTTAATCGAAGGGTTTCCGATTCAAATCCCAGGTTAAGCCCTTGTGTGCCTTATATAAATATATAACTTTTTCACAACATCGCGGATCCTTTGGACGTAGCAATGCTTGTGGTAGGAGCCGCGACAGGACAACAAGAAGGAGCTGTTACAAGTAAATGAACATGTAAACAACATGTGAGAGATATTTGTATGAACTGCACTCTCGAGTAATATTTGAAATACAAAATTTAGAATAAAAATAGTATAATTTGAATCTTAAATTGTTTTATTATGCCCTAAAATTATTTATATTATTACTGTTAACATATTTGTATTTTAATTGCATAACTAAGTGAAAAGATATTTTTATTCTGGTGAGCTTCCATATTTTCACGATGCTCCGCTTTCAGTTTCAAAAATGATCATGAAAAAGTTTCATCAGTAAAAAAACATTTTTATAAGAGATTAATAATAGTAAAAGCAAATTAATACATTGAAATTTAGTTAGGAAAAAATTATTGAATGAACCGAAAAAAAATTCATTTTGGGCCACGATTGTGGCCCGCGCGCCTAAACGTGTAACAAAATTCCGCGCGCCCACTGAACGGTTAGAAGTGCAAGGAGGCCTGGGGAAGGTAACTGCACCCCGACCCAAAATTTGTGAAATTTGTGATATACGTCTGCGGCTTCGTCCTTGTTGAGCTCTACCACCACATGTCCAAATCAACCGCTTGGTCAAATCAATGAGCGGTTGAGTTTCGTATGACCAACTTCAAGATGTATTTTTTTTTTAATCATGACCTTTAAAGCTACTTGAATTTAGCCATATAACTCGGGAAAGCCCCTATAAGCATAAAAAATTGATTAAATTATTAAATTAAATGATAGGCCTAATAATTAAGCAATAACTCACGGTAATTTTCATGCAATGTTAATTTGCATAAATATGTGACGGTGAACTTTAACAATGCATGATAACGCTTTTCAAGAAATCCAATTTTAGGACTAGAAATTTGGATGCTGTACACACAGGTCAGAAGCAGATAAAGGTTGTTCCCTCGAGGGGATTGTGGTTCATTATCTCAGTCTTACTAGTAGAGCAGAGCCTTATTAGTACGCAAAACCTCTCATAAATTATTCCTAAGCCCTGAAGAGCGTAGACAAGTGCCTTTTAATAATTTAACCATTATTTTTTAACATTCTACGGTAAACTAGTGAAACTCGTGAAATAAAAACCGTCATTGGAAGCCGCCTTACATATTACTTTTTTTTACGATTTTCCAGAAATTGTAATGGCCTACCCTCCCATTTAATTTGCCACTGATAGCGAGTTATCTTAAGTAAGTACGCTCAATTATCTGATGTAAGTGTTAGTATAAGAGGTTTATTTTTCGTTAAAATAATGAGAATTTTTAAACATCGTGATTATGGAGAGTCTAATAGTCAAAACCACTTTTATTGTGACTACATACATGTCTCTTAACTATGATAAAATTTTCTGCTTACTTTGTCAGTAACAGCCGGTAAGGTTAGATGTATTTTTATGAGCTCTGCGATTTTCAATTGTTAAGAAATGGAACAAAGAATGATTGCAAAGCTAATAAATATCAGAAAATAAACTGTAACAGTGCGTGAAGTGTTGAATATGGCAAATGGCGAGTCTTTTATGAAAAAAAAACAAGTTTTTTGATATTCGGGCCTTAGGTTAATTTTCTTTTTATGGCCTAAAGGGGGCAGTGATGGATTTTCTCCTTATCCCGACAACAGTCGGTAATGTTTTGGTTATCTAATGCTTTCCTTAGTATTTACGACTGGTATAAGTGTTTCTTATATGGCTGAGAGGAAGTTTCATGTGACTGACGCCCCAGCACATCAACAACCCATGAAAACGTAAAAGAAATGGTTATGGAATCGAATATAATCTTCTATATTATTTCTACTGTATTGATACCTTTTTCTCAACTTATACGCAGCCAAACTCTACAAACGAGGTACCAAAATGCACAGAGTTTATCAGAGAACATGCGACGGTATATCTTACTTCCTAAATATTGCTATTGTTTCCTAAAATTGGTTTTTAAATAATTAAAACAAAACAAAAAACAAGCAAAAAAACAAAAACCCGTAAATATTCCTGAAGTTAACGGCGCACAAACTGATACATTTGTTCATTTGCAACAATATCTCGCATTCTTTGAATAACTTTTATCAAAATGCGGCTCATTCCACATTCAAGTCTCCTGTTGTCATCCTGTTGTGCGTTTAACAGAGGATAGTGTAATTACTTCCAATGTTGTGTTTAAAGAGGTCCTCTGACCTCAATTTGTACATGAACATTCCAATTAAATTTGTACATAAGACCCTGCCTTTTTTTTTCTACATTTTAAAATTAGAAACGCTCCTATCCCTCTGTGGACCTGCATTGAAAAGTGCGGGGGAAGCCCGATGGGAGCGGGCGCAGCACGCTCGTGAATATGTAAAGGAGACTATTATGAAGGCGACGTTATTAATGTTGACGAATGAATAAATATTTTTTTGAAGAACTAAAATTCCTTTCATTTTCTGAACATACTTCGTACTCTGCTGAACATAGCTGTGTTAAATGAAAACTGTTCACAAGTATATTCACTCCATACCATACATTCTTAGTGTCATACTCTCCACCTTGAGATGCACGACACAGGCTGGTATCATGAAAGGTACGTCCCAGGAGCCCAGCACCCTTTTGTATGATCCACGTAGGAGGGAAGTCTCCGTGGCATATCCTGAACGACGCCTTCGCTACGTGACAAACGCGGCCAGGACGTCTCGTGGATGTTGCCGAACGTGATCCCGTGGTTAACTCTGAATTTACCCCTTCCCAAGAATGTCATCCGAATCCGGAAAGAGAAAATACACTGCATAAATATCATCATAAGTCAACAATCCTAAGATTGGTTTGACGCAGCTCTCCATTCATCTCTCCTATCCTCTAGCCTTTTCATAGTGACATAATTCTTCTCCTTAACATCCTTTATGACTTGTCCTATGAAACTCATTCGTAGCCGTCCCTTGCCTTCTTCTCTTCCACCTGTCCTTCTACGAGAGTTTTCATCAAGCCATCATGCGTCAAAATGTGGCCAACTAAGTTTTCCCGTCTTTTTCTTTAAGTTTTTAAAAGACTCTCTTTTCTCCCACTCTTCTCAGCACTTCCTCATTACTTACAGGGTCGATCTATTTTATCTTCATCATTCTTCAGTAGCACCATATTTCAAGTGCTTCCACTCTTGACTTCTCTGCTGCTGTCAACGTCCAAGCCTCGTTTCCATAGAGAAACATACTCCATGTGTGGTATCTGATGAATTTTTTCCTTGGTTCTATGCTTGTATTCTCAGCTGTAAGAAGATTCTTCTTTTTGCAGAAAGCCCTCTTCGCCTGCGCTTTCCTAAGAATTATTTCTTTCTTATCAAACTAAATTCAAAAAGGCGGAACAAATTTTATACAAAGAAGTGGGTTATACATTTAAAGGGTGATTCTCACCAAATAGAAAAAATTTTTCTTCTTCCCAATCAAAACTACTTCTCCAGTATGCCAACATTTTGCCTCAATCCCTACCAGCATTTCCTTTCAATGATTTGGGCTTTCTCACATTATTTACATAAACCAATACTTAATAAGAAGCACATGGAAAGAAATGATCCCGTGATTCTGGCTTTGGTGGGAGTTCACTGGTGCACTTGATTTACAAAAATAAAAATGCATTCAGACAGACAAGGAATAAATTTCGTTATTCAATTCCTGTTATCGAAAGTACAGAGCAAAAACCATTTTTGCAGATAATCTTGCATGCAATTAATTTGAGTTTTTAAATATTTTATTTCATTTTCCATTCAATGGTGAACTATATCCCTGTAATAGATTTTCTCAGTTTAAATTTGGGTACATAGCTTTAATTGGGTAGCTGCTAAGATTCGCTTAAACCGGTGCGTTACACTTAGTTAATGGTCCTCGTGAGTGAATTATCCCCATAGGAACAGGTTTAGAGTTACGGGTCCCTGTAACTTAGTGGAGACCTCGGATGTGGAAACGCTCAAGTGAACGTGATAGTGGTAACCAAGGGGACTGCATAGAGGAGGCCCAATTCCATCCCAGAGAAGGCTGATTTCTATTGCAACTTATTTCGCATTTTTATCGGCTTTCAAAAATGTCCGCGGCGCGGTTATGATTGCATATCGATCCACTTTTTTCCTATGTTTTTCAGTAAAATGTTTTTAATTGCCATGAATAGCATTGAAAATTCATGAATTTGATAGATCACTGCATTATGTACATATATTTTGCTTAATAACCCCTAATTACACCTTATTTCCCCGTGAAACTCGGATCAATTCGTCCGTCAGCGACGCGAGTGGCGACTTCTATAAACCCATTTCAATATGCGGTTGTCGACGACACATTTAGAGGTCGATTTTATACTCCTATTTTGTAAAATTCGTGGTGGTAAGATAGCCAAGGTTTGGGATTTGTTCTATTTTCTTTTTAACTTATTAACTCGCGCAGATATCACCTCTCATTCCGGTGCCCAAGTAACACCAGCCAAAGGATCATGAACTAGAATAGTTATATGCGTGGCGTTTCGAAACGTCAATGAAGATGGAGACACTCACTCGGTGGGGGACCCTAGTTTACGTCATTGATTGGACGGGAAAGATAGATTTTCATTGAGAAGAGATGTACCTATTCGGCTCACAGAGCCATCCTCTGGTACCTACATGACACTGTATTGCATATGAAAATCACCTTTGAGAAATGGGTGGATTTGATAAAGTGGTGTGGAAATATTTGACATGCTTAAAGAATAGGTGGGAAACACGCGTACATTTTGGAGACATCTTTTTTATGTTTTATCATGGATATATCGCAATTCCACCACGTCAAGCCCAATACGATTTCATGCGTTCAATGAGTCTCGCTAATAACACATGAGAAACAAAAAATTGCGTAACGGAAATAAGTCTAACCAATATTAAACTGCTAAAGTTGCGTTACTAACATTGAGAAGGAGCGTGGTGGTTTAATAGGTAAGGTGTTTGGTTATTGATAATAATGTTCCAGGTTCAATACCGTGGAGAACACCTAAAATCACACGTTTAGATTTAGTCCGAGGAAAGCTCTATTCCACCCTTTTCAAACAAACCTTAAGAGTGAAGCTCTTTAAAATGTTTATTCATTAATAAAATAAATGGGACTTGTTTTTCCCAATTTTTCTTCTAAGGGCAGCAAAACTTCGTGCGGGAAGATGTCTTGATAGCTCCTCAGGTTTCTTATTTATTCCACAGTATCAACACACTTCTTGAAAACTTTTTTTTTATTTTCGGTAGAACTTGATGCGTTACGTTTACGTAACAGTTTTATTCATTGACCAAGATCTTTTTCAAGTGAAGGAATGTGGACGTACACAATATTTTGGCGTAAAAACGCTATTTCTTAACCTTTTGGGACACGCGGTGTCATAGCTTTCATTTATATTAATGCTTGTATTTCGCGAAATTAATCTTACATTTGTATGAGCTGCGCCAAAATTATTTTAGACTTAATGTCAAACAGCAGATCATTTGGCTGGATACAACAAAAGAGGCCAAAAAAATTAGCTGAAAATAGCATTTAGCATAATCACGCTGTTACGCTAACAAAAGGTTTATACCCATGGGAAAGATAAGCCTTGAACCAATCTGATAGCATTAGAATCAACGAATGTTAAAAAAATAGTGGATAAACATCGGCATCGTTTTGAAGGAAAATAAGGTAATATTTGTCACAGAAATTAAATGAATTGAATGCGAACTATGTAAAGTCTTTAACAGTCATTTACGCATAACGAA
This sequence comes from Ischnura elegans, assembly GCF_921293095.1. Taxonomy (NCBI): domain Eukaryota; kingdom Metazoa; phylum Arthropoda; class Insecta; order Odonata; family Coenagrionidae; genus Ischnura; species Ischnura elegans. The sequence continues at coordinate 91,607,676 of NC_060255.1, read as the reverse complement.
TGGCTTTGATTTATACCGCTAAATTTGAGACTTTTCTCCGCAGCAAATCGAAATATATTCTTGCACTATTTCTCACTTTGTGACTTTCTCCGGGAAAAAGTGCTTCCGGAATTTTCGGCCCAATCATCTCCTTGGAGGAGAAATGGGGTTTCCTACCCTCCCCGGGACTTTCATTTTCTTGTTTTTCATCGTGAGACCTTAACAAATCCATCCAATCAGGCCACTCACTAACCTTCGCGTAATTTGATTTTCCTTATTTTCTGCTTCCTTAACTAATCAGTAGACCCTCAATGCTGCCCGGCATTCTTGGGGATGGCAACCTCTCCAAACGTCAAATCTCATAATAGTCCATCCCATTACCACTAGGACTTAAAATCCCTCAAAATTTCCCAATTTCTACGTCTTTCACTGCTTTCTTTCACCAAAGGAAATTCCAAATGCCTCTAGTAGGAATTTATCGAAAGAAGCACTTGCAATTTTCCACGATTATATAATTTTATTCCTTACCAACGCGTACGACGTTACTACATCATCTTCAAGGCCTAAAATAGTTCTAGATAGAAACCTAGGTCGTAAATAAAAGTTATAAACGTGGAAAAGTGTAAGTTTTTCTTTCAATATGTAAAACCTCCACTCCATCATGCTTCGTTCTTCTGATTTTAACCTTGAAGGAATAGTTTTTAGCAAGAAAGTGGGGAAAATATTTACATTAGAAGAGAGTAGATTTCCTTTGAAATTTTTCATTTGAATTTTAAATTTTCAGCGGCAAATTACTTGATGACAGCGCATAAAAATTATTCATAAACAGACATTCAATCAAGAAAAGTAAATCACTGCCGCTAATTCAAATAAGTCTTAAACATTGACCGTTATATACACCATGGATGAAGTACACCGAAATTTGAACCCGGGTCTCCTGATTGCCAATAAGGCATGCTAGCCAATTACGCCACCTAGCCATCTTTACAGAGCGGACTTCAGTCTGGGTTTAACGAAGCAAGACGTTGACATAGCTATGAGTTACCGCATTGCATTAATAAATTCTCTCTTTAAGCACTTTCATACCTTTTAAGTATATTATTGAAATGGGGATTGGATTGGTGTGGTGGCTAGAGTGTTAGCTTCCTACTCGGCGGACTCGGGTTCAAATCCCGGCGGTGGCAGATGATTTTCAGAGACTGCCCGATCCCTGCCTGAATGTTGTGTGGAGGACATTTCAAGCGCAACACTTGATCCGTCGGATGGGACATTAAGGCGTAGTCTCCTAGGCGATTTTCGTTAAGAGCAGGCTAATGCCGACGCCGGGTTTCTCTCCACCCTTCCTTCCTTACCCTTCCCTCATGGCGCAAATTACCTCAGCTGTTGGTCGTCTCCTGCAAATACCATATCATACCATCAATAAAAGTCTAATATAAAAATGTCAAAAACTACCCAAAAAATAACAGAGCTTATCATGGAGGTAGAGATCATTTGTTTCATATTAGATATAAAGCCAATTACGGTCTATTATATTAAAAAAGAAATCTAGAAATACCACCTCATCAGACAGGAGAATACAAGGAATGTCGAAATGACGAGACATTGTCAATTACTAAGGAGTTAGGAAAAAATAAATAACACTATATCATTCTTCCCAGTGACCTTTGGTTCCATACCTTGGCATTTAGGAAGTTGTATGAGCTGGAATCACGATATACTATATTACTTCATTGTTTTCTGACTCGCTCAAATTACCAAGGAAATTCGAAATATTCTCACAAGGTTTCGTGCAAACTCACTATAGAACCTTTGTCTCCTGGCCGTAATCATTTCTAGCTATCATGAACACCTAAACACAACACGTAGATATTGAAATCAAATGATTTTGGCGTGACTTGGAGGAACGATGAGATTCAGCTTATTAAAAACACTTGTCTGTTTCCACACTCTTTATTTTCACCGACGATGGTTTCGGCAACTCGTGCCATTATCAAGGTACATAGCCTTGGGTGACATCATTAATTGCCCCGATAATTTTAAATTATGTAACGACCACATGTTCCCATTCCACTCACCCCTTCCGAACATTACTCTACCTCCAACCCATCGCCTATTGACGTCATTAGTAACCTCGGAATGAACACACCCCCATAACCTAATAAATTATTGATATTCATATCGCCTGTTTGTCCTGATAATGACGCTATAGCCGTCGAAACGAGCAGACAGTAAATAAAATTTTGTGGAACCATACTGAGTTTTTGTTTCACCATGAACATAGATATTGATTTAACGTACTCTAATGGCTTTAACCATCTATAGAATAAAATAAAATTGCTTTGTTCTATTCCACACTTTATTTTAAATAGCACGACCCGGGATTCAGTATCTAATGCTATCATCGGGTACAATTCGATAGATGGCTTGCTCTTAAATAGGTAACCGGGGGTGGAGGGGGGGGACATGAAAAAGTGGATGAGGTGGGAAGGAACATTGATGACGGGTAAAGCTGTTTTTGAAGAAAGGGTTAGCTGCATAGGCTAAACGACAAAGGAAAAAAGATGAAAAGGGGGGGGGGGTTCTCGAAAGGTTTAAAAAACATGAGGAAATCAAGGTTGAGGGTTTCATGCCCCCCTCCACCCACGGTTACCTATTTAAGGGCAAGCCACCCATCGAATTGTACGTGATGATAGCATTAGATGCTGAAACCCGGGTCGTGCTATTTTAAATAAAGTGTGGAATAGAACAAAGTAATTTGATTTTATTCAATGATGAAGCAATTACACAAAGTAACGCCTGAGACCGTGTCTTATATTTAACCATTTACTTTCAATCGCATATTTTATATCATTTTCTGGAAAATTTTACTTTAGGTTTACTGTCAAACATTGTCTCGGCAAATTTAAGATCAGTCTCATTATCAAAATATCAGGAAACGTAGCGGTCTACTGAGTTGAGCGCTTGGTTCATGATGGATATGTGCCCGGTTCAGATCCATTAAACAAAATTCTTGGAGTGCGATTTGGTCAAGTTCCACAACATTTCTTTCATATTCTTATGAATCTCTGATGAAAATTTACTTCCCACAAAGATCAATCCTGCTACTCTCATAAAATTAAATCGATGACCAATTACCTTCACATTCCAACCGATTACTATCATAGTTTTAGGAGAAAATTAAAATCGATGGTTTTAATTGTATTATGTATCGGATAAAAGATAAAACATTAGAACATGGTATCATGTCATGTTATGCATAACAATTTACGAAAGCTTGATAATGAGGAAAAACTACGGCAAGAAGCGACGCAAAGCTATTTTTACATCGCCGTACTATTCGGGAATTGCAATCGAGGTGCTGAATTCTATAAGCTCGAATTACCCAATGAAATTGTTAGTGTAATTTTATTTATGAAGCAATCAAGGTATTGTCTTCTTCGGAAAATGGTAGGTTTTTGAGCACTGATTCTTACCTATACACCAACGAGTGCATATATCTCCTGCATAGATATGAAATATAAGAGATTTTTGTAAATTAAGAAATTTCGACTAATTATTACTCAGAATCTTTTCTAAAGTGACGGCTCTGATAATTCTTCACTACAGATGCCTTTCAACGAGGGTAATCATAAAAATAAATTCAATAGGGAAAACAGCTGACAGTTCTAGTAAAATTAGAAAGAATTTTCACTTTATGTAACGTAAATTTTATGACTTAAGAGAAATTGGATTTCAACACGAAAGGACACTCATCATCTTTGGGTTGCTTAGATAATGGAGAATGTGAATAGGGTGCATTTAGCAGAAAAAATGCCCTCATTGCATCGCGAGCTCGATAAAGACAGTAAAATGCCTGATTGCATGGTATATTCAAATATATCGTCGTTAACACCTTAGTTTTATTATTTACACAGATAAACAACTCTATTTCCTTTCAATAGTACTCAGGCTACATTTTGTGATATGCCAAACTTTGAATTTCGAAAAACGTTCATGTATGACCTCGCCAGCCTCGGTGGCGGCGGAGTAACGTTCTCGCCTGCCAAACAAGATGTCGCTGGTTCGAGTCCCGCCTGGGTAGGTTTCCCCGGTCCAGGGCATGGTCGTTTGTGTACGCTTATTTGTAAAATTTGTTGAAAACCCCGGTGTAAAATGGCCAATAAGAGCTGTATCCGGTGGTTTGAGAATAAAATAAAAATAAAATAAAATATTCCATGGTATTTTCCAGGGATAGAATAGCGGCACTCTGTTCTGCAAGCGCGAACTTCACACGTCTGCGGATTAGTATAGTGTGATCCCTGTCCTAACCTACCAAAACCAGTTTTACGACTGGAACACAACCTACAGCGAAAGGTTTATATAGGCCGTATATGTGGATATAGTCATAATCCTGCGAGGCGGGTGTGCTCAATCTGTTATCTCTATCAAGTTAACTCATCAAGTACACCAACTCCAAAATCTAGAGGAAGGTAAACCATGATCCTCCCATGTAGACGTCAGAAGCTAATCGGATTTAATCACTTCCACGAAGGGTTGGTTGATACTTTGAGCTTATTTCATCATCTTCCACGACGCGCTCTGAATTTGAAAACTTTAGGGATGTTAACGTGCACTGCAAATAAGGGAGAATATTTGCGTGATCTACCGCGACTATACCAGGACATGTTCCTTATGCTGTTCCATATTCCATAGACATGTTCCCTATACTGCAGATACACACGGAGTTATCTAACTCAAAACACCTCGAGTGATTAAACGCTATTCATACGTTATTTTTACCTTTTACAAGAGCCCACACTACGAAGAAATAAAATTCTACAAGGTCTGCGTTCTAAAATCAATTTTTGATGAGAGTAACACTAGTATGTTTGGCGTCTAAAATTTAAAAGATAATTTTTCTACTATTGAAGGTTTACCCAAATTTAGAGTAGAGAATGTGGCGAATAAATGGGACACTTTGCGACGCGCACATTCGGAACAAAGTAAAAACATTTGTTATTGGTAAAATATGAAAACTTGTCATTAAAGAAAATTAACAATTTGTTGTATAATTTAATCTGTTCAACGGCATTTTGTTAAACAATGATGATGCGTAGGTAGATGCTGCCATACGATGGCACAGATAACGAAAAAATATTGGGGAAGAGTACTTAAATCTGCGTGAATAATAAAATTCCACTAAGTGAGGCTACGGTTACGATTGAATATATAAAGAAAGGGCCTAATTAGAGCATGTAGCAAATAAACTAGTGCCTATCGACCATTTAGTACAATAAGGTACCTTATTAGGTTTACCTGAATGTGAAGATATTTTCAAATGCTACGCACTGATTTAATAAATTCTTCCTAGCTATTGAACCAAACCCTCTTTTACAGCCCCTAGCAACGCTGCTTAAGTTATCAAGGACGTTCCCTTGCATGGAGAAAGACAGAAATAAAAATAATTTGAATCTATTCTCAGGGTTTCACACGTGCTTATAAGTTATACCATTTTCATAATAATATTTTCACATATTGATTACAAAACAAATATTTATTTTATCCTCGTATTTGGCATTTTAAAGCTCTTTTTATGCATATTTATGGAATACTTCTGTACACATGGACCTTTTGGTTTACAAAGACACCTGATTAGGAAGTAGTTGAGTAAAGGATCAACTAATTACCTAAAATATCGAGCAAGACACCAGGTTTTTAATTGCGATCAATTATTAATATCACACGTGCTTATAAGTTATACCATTTTCATAATAATATTTTCACATATTGATCACAAAACAAATATTTATTTTATCCTCGTATTTGGCATTTTAAAGCTCTTTTTATGCATATTTATGGAATACTTCTGTACACATGGACCTTTTGGTTTACAAAGACACCTGATTAGGAAGTAGTTGAGTAAAGGATCAACTAATTACCTAAAATATCGAGCAAGACACCAGGTTTTTCATTGCGATCAATTATTAATATCGATACATCAATGATTATATATAAATAAACATCATAGATTTATTTCCGTACTTTAATATAGAACTACTTTTCCGATCATGGTTTCGACACTCTGTCACTTTCAAGGGGACCCTAAAAACGACAGTTCCGAATTTATGGTCGGAAGGAGAGTTATATATTAAAGTGTGGAAATTAACATTTGTTGTTTATATCTTATCATGGATATATCGCATTTCCACCACGTCAAGTCTGAACCGATTTCTCATGTCCATCTTAGGGGAGAGTTGCCTAAATCACACCGCTTCCTAAATCGCACCACCATCCTAAAAACCAATGTATGACACATATATGAAATCTAATGGCTGCATTTGGAACTTCATGCATTACCAAGCACACCACACTTCAATTGTGGCCACCAGTGCAGTGACAAGTCAGGAGCGTAGGTATTAAAAAAAGAAGGATCTCTTATGCTATTTCTTTCGTCTTTTTACAATAATTTTGAAAACAAATAAGTTTTAATTACATAGTTTTAGCTACAAATCATATTTTTAAGTCTATTGTGTTTCATTTCGTGCCATTAACGGCGTGGTATGATCACGTGTTCGGGTAGTGGAAATGATTTCATATAAAATGGCGGTCGCTCCCAAATCGCACCACGTCTCTCTATACCTGTGCGATGCAAGAATTCTTAAAAAAGCTGCCGTGAAAAGGCTATTGCAAAGCATAAACTGCTACAAAAGACTTGTAAATTTGGTTTCAATTATTGCAGATTTTTTTATCAAGCAAAAAAACTACATCTATTGTTAATGTCAAAGATGTGACTTATTTAACTTTTTTTGTTCCTTATGTTGCGGGTGTTTTAACGCACATGTTTGCTCTGTTAAGGGATCTAAAAAATAGCCTTAAATAACTTGCCTTTCTGCATCTCATTGTCATTGAAACATCGTTTCTTAATTTTGGCCTCCAGAGGTGCGATTTTGGAAACCGGTTGCCAAAATCGCACCGTTTTCAGGGGTTTGAAATTGAATTTTTATACATGTGCTCAATTTGGATTTGACTGTCCCCAAAAATTTTGAGAAAAGTGGACATTTGTTAATTCGTTTTTGTTTTTTTCAAAATTGGAGCGATTTTGGCAACCTTCCCCTATATCAATGCCTCCAGAGTGGAATAAGATTTAAAAAATAAAGCGATACCCCAATCCGAGGATTTTACTAGAAAGTAAATAAAACGTATCTTCGCGGCACAGTACACACACATACACTCTTCTCGTGCAGGTAGTATATGAGACCCCGTCATGCTCGAGTACAGAAAAAGGGTCGGGACTCTTTTGATTCCCGAGACGCGGCGAAGCCATCCTCCGAGGCGAGATAAACTTTCCCCGCACGGCAGCCCATGATAATGTCCACAATGCAGCGAGCCCCTGGGGTTAAAAAAAATAGAAACAATAAAAAAATCAGGAACGTTCTCTACCCTCTGCATTCTCTCAACGCTTTTCCCTTTAATCCAGGGACCTGTTTTATTTTTCTCTCGCGACTGGGTGAAGAGAGTTGGAACGATGACTTTAAATAATTGAAATCTCTCTCTCGGTGTTGTGTTGGGAGGTAGGGTGCGAATGTTTTGAAGACAAGAGACCGCAACGGATACCCTGGCTTCCATTCAGCACAGCCCGCGCAAGCAACCGCTGAAACGACCCTTATGCGGTATTTTTAGCTTCCTCACATGTTCGCTTCGGCTCAATTTTTTATGTCACCGTGCTCTGGTATGTTTCTCATCATTAAGTCCCATTTATCCTCACGGTTATTCGTAAGCTCAATATTATGGGGACGCGTAGCTTCTTTTCCGTGCAGCGATACTAAGGAAGACATTTATATTTTAGAAAATCTTTTTTTTTTTCGAAGTCTCCTGCACCCGGGCTTTTTACTGTCTTTATCAAGGGTTTAGAGACTATTGTTTTCGGCTAAATATACCCTAATCACAATTGCCATTGTCTCAGCAACTCAAAGATTTTAGAATCCTGTTCGGTGGAATCCCAATTTCTCTGAAGATGTAAAATTTATGCTGAAAGAGTGAAAATTACAAAAGCAGGAGCTTTTCACATGTTTTTGGATTTGGAGTAGCCTTAAGCTCTTCTTTAATAGACCTTCGCTTTCGTTATTGTTACCATCACAAGCAATGTCTACTACATATTCAATAAATATGCATACTAAGAGCGTAATGGGAGAAACTTTACACACTCAGAGCTTCAAACTAATACGCGAATCAATCATTTGGTTCCACGTCAATACTAAAACGGCTGCTTTAAACCGAGATCTCGTTCCGGGTAGTTCGTAACTAACCAAGTTAAAACACTATCAAAAACTTGTTCAGCAGATGGAAGACATTTTCAAATTCCTCAGTGAAAGCTACTGCTGCACTTTAGATAGTTTGAGGAGTTTGAGCATAAATATATTTCATACTATCCAAGAGTTGATTGCATCACCCCCGGTTACAGAACGTCTTTATGCGAACTGTCATGTTTACGAAAAAGTCTGTTACAAATTGTCTGGTGACGAATTGTGCGGTTAAAGAAAGCCGTGGATACAAACTGTCCATTTACGAGATGTCGGTTACGAGTTGTTGGTTACGAATTGCCGTGATACCCATCATTCTCTCAGCCAAAATTGCGCAAATATTACGCATTCGGATTAGAGCAAGTTCCTTTCCCTGAGCCACCTTATAGCTCCAGGATAATTGAATGAGGTATAAATTCGTAAATGCACGATTCACGCCAAATTCTTTTCGCTCGCGTTATCAAAAATATTTTGGCACGATACACATCATCAAGGTGATAAACTAAATTAAAAATGAAGGAAAAGTGAATGACTCAATTATTTTAATTGTAAGATAACACTTTTTCCTATGATATTTGTGCCAAAGTAACGCCATTTCCAAGAAACTAGCGTGATTTGACTTTAATATCAGGATTTATTTGCTAATAACCCAAGCATTTGTTCCGTGACGAACGTAAATTTTATTTTTATCATAATTATTTTATATTATTATCATGATATTTATATTGGTGTAAAAAATATCGCCTTTTTCACCGACAGGGGCGTTTCTCTGGTTTCAGTCACAGACTTCATGGCAAAATTAGCAGAGCAGCGACCCAAAACTTTATTTTTATCATGATTCTTTAGGAATAAAGACTATCGTACCAATTCATTGTCAACACGAAATATGCATATTAATAGTAATTACCATTTTCCGTATGCTTTAACATGCATCGTAAGCACCTACTAGAATAAAATCTGACCTGAAAATGCATTTTTCGGAAAAAAATAAGGCGTGGAAAGCTTATTTTGAAATATACATGAAAATGGAAAACTCTTCGAATTTCGTGTCGATCTCCATAATTAAAGAATTTCCAAAGCTTTGATTGAATTTGAACGATAGATGCTTCGATTAGAATTCAAACGGTTTACCCCTTGGAATGTCGCCTCTTATGATAGACATTTTATTTAAAAAAATATTATTTTCTCTTGAATACTACTCAATAAAAACCGCATAATTATACTCCTTATATCAACATACTAGGAGTATTCCAGTCATAACATTGTATGCAATATTATGTAATTGTATGCATTGAATTGTATACACTGAATCTGATTGGTAACAGTTTTAAGTTTTGAATATTTTGGGCAACCACATTTAGTAGGTCTCAAATATTACATAATTATGAATAATTAAATTTAAAATTTGTGTAGATAGACTATAGCACAAATCTCAAGCAGACCTCACATCAATAATGACTTTATAATAAAAAAGGCACGAAGACAATTTATGACGATGAAATAAAGAACTAAAAATAAGAATAATCATAGTATAAATAGTATAATGTTAGTAGTAGACGCCTAATTACCACTACGCAAGACTTGTATGTACACCATGCTACATATCACTACCTTAAGCATGAAATTAATTACGGGGAAGACCTCATTACAAGGAACAAATATTTACATAGCTTTAACTGCAGCCGGGAGAAATTCCAGTGAAAGCCACGGAGTTGTGGTATAATCTCCGCTGGGGGAATTCAGATTAACAGCAGAAAGGTTCGGTCTGAGAGAATTGCTTGTGCCGAGGGAAACCAAGCATGGTCATTATCTTCTCATGTTAATGAAGAAGTTAAGCCACGCGGCGAACGTATGAATGGTCCATCGCGCACGCAACTAACCGCATTGTAAAGGCTGTTCAGAAAACCTATCACCCCAAGGAAAGCAAACCCACTGTCTGACAATGGCTTTTTCTCTCCACAACAGGAAACCGCAATGGAATTGCCATGGCTGAAATGCGATCTCACCCCTCATGTATACATTCCTTAGCGAAACGTATACCTATATTCCTCTCCCTATATTTCATACCATCTTTTATTCTATTTAAGTTAGAAAGTTATTCTCTCTCCTGATTTTAAACTCCTATGCCTAACTTTGAATAAACCCGCTCAGAAAGCCATCTTACCTCAAAGACTGCTATTCATTGATTTATAATAACCTAAAATGAATGATATGGGCATTTAAATAGCGAATCATAATAATAATTGTTTCACAAAGATGCATGATATAATTTTTTCGCCAAACCAAGGATTACGATCGGTATCACAGCTTGTACAAACTTATATCGAAACTGCCGTTGATATATATATAAATGCATGTACCACAATTTTTGCTCACTCTCCATAATAAGATGCTTGAATGTGATAAACATTATAACTTAAACTTTCTGGAATTAAGAAATAGGTAGTGTGGTTCCGAACAGCTACAGTCATTTGAGATTCACTGTTGTTATCAGCGCCGCTATCAGGATATCCTCTCTACATTCATCAACATGTACCACCGATTATAATATTTAATAGTGAATTATATTGAGCAAACATTTAAAGGAACATAATTACCCAGAAACATCATAATTTAATAGTCAAATACACCAACTTTTCCTAAGTTTTATTCCATACTCGAACTGTTTTATGGCGGTAAAAAATCAGATTATAACAACAAATACAAGATCTTTCATAAAAGTATAATGTTCATGAAAATACTTTAACTTTACGAAGAGCAACTAAAAATATTTTGCTCCACACTGAAAATTTTGGATAAATGCCAAAAAGATATATATGCAAATATACACGGATGAGCAAGGTTAGTCTCATTGGATTAGCAACAGCTCTGATTTCATGTCCGCACCTAGAAAAATTTGTGTGGAACAATTCGGTTTAAGTTGATGCAGTCAATGTAAAAATCTCATCCTACCCAGCGTTCAGCACAAGTAACTTTCTCAAATTAAGAAAATTCAATAAAGATTTCCATATGGGAAAAAAACTTACGGTTCCGTTAAATAATGAAGTAAATTTTATATTGCAAAACATTTTACTCTTCTAATTTCAATCGCGCCTAATTTAATCTACTTCCAGTCAAAGTTATGCATTATTAAAATTACTAATAAAAAGAAATCTGCATTTTATCATAAGCTCTTCGACGAACATACTCGCATTTATTCCGTAGATAACACCAAGAATATACATGGGGTTATAGCAAATAAAAATTAAGGGATTCCCGTCATAAGCAGTGACGAGAAATGACATTAAACTAAACATTTTTGATAATTTTTTGATTAAAGAGTTTGTTGGAGATTTAGGCAGCAGACGTGAGATTAAATGCAGAGAAATAAATTTTTACTAGCCCATATAAATAGTGCGTAGTCTAGTTTTATGTTTTTATAGAGAAAGGAGTCATGAGTGAAGGGAACATTTTTTTATATGAATTGAGAAAAATATAAAACCAATATTTGTTTTGAATCTCATATTCACGGAGGAACTTTCGCGAATGAGATTAGCAAGATACTCGTCTTTGAAAGTAAGGGTCTATTTAACTTCTAACTCCATTAACCTGGGGTTCTTTTGATTGACTTTCGGCTAAGCTTGCGTCAGGTTGGACAAAAAAGGGTGCGTAGCGGGGCAATTAATTTTTTATCGCCTTTTAATTACCCAATACCTAAGCCCGTAAGGTTGGCCGTTCATTTAGTCCGCATCCTACATCACCTTGCCCTTTCAGCGACCCTTTTCACTGTCCAACGACCTCGTGAACCTTAAACTAGACATCGGCAAGCAACCAGCGAGAAAATAAACTCTACCGAGCTACGTGACGAGAAATATGGGACTAAAGGTAGAGATAAATTTATTCTACCCGCAAAGAGACAATAGGATATAAAAAGTGCATTTTTTCTAATCTGCTGGGTGAAAAAGCCTATTCCTAACCCCCCAAAAAAACATTTAATTACTTGGTAATTAACTATAGCCCGGCTACTTTATGCAATGATTATAATTGTATTTGGGCAATTATTAGCTAAAATGGTTTCCAAGATGAAAATAATGAACCACTTAATTTGAAAGATCAAAATTTCCCAAAATGGAATTAAAATTAGATTTAATGAAGAGAAATAAATGCTGATTAATTATGTAATGGATAAGTGGTCTAATTGTACTTTCAGAAAAAGAATTTTTTTGCATAATGAAATCGTTTTTTATGACAGATGTTTACTCTCTATTCCGTCTGTTCATCCATTGGCAATACTGCCTGCTCTTCTAAACCACTGTTTTTTTTTCTCTCTTCTTATCCAATACTCCTCATAGTGGTGCCAGGCGCCGAAATCTTGCCCAGTCAGTAAATAAGATGTGCGTGTTAAGTAACTATTTACAATGACATAAATATTGATAATGATACCATAAATATCCTTAAGTCCGATACGTTTATTTGTGAAAACTCCCACTCGGTAAATTGAGAATTATTGATTTGTTTTCCAACGACATTGTTGGATTTCGGGTTATTTTTACTCTGAAAATAAATGCACGTAACCCATTGGTCCATAGTATATCATACAGAAGGGATTTTCAAGGATAATAGAGTTGGTGAAATCATTCAACAGTAGGTTGAGAATTTGAAATAATCGTATAAAAATTAAAGTACAGTTGAGTAGAGAATTTTTTTTACCTACATGATTGTCCCTAAAACTGAATATATTGTTCCGATTTTTAATTTTGAGTTCAAAGAAAAAAGAGCAATGCTAAATACCACACACTTAATATGATGTAAATGCGCATATAAATATCAACACTATACTATTCACTATATGAGGAGAACTTTTGAAAAGAGTGTACACCACATAGAGGTAAATACAACGGATAAAAAGAAATGGTCATTTAAATTGAATGAAGGTGAAACATGATCCACTATCAGCTTTCCCACGAAGCAAAATAGGTGCCATTAGATGATAGAGTGCCTTCTATTAATATCTTTCCTTCGAGCTGAGCGTGCTTCGTGTGATTATAACTCGGCTAAATTCAATCAGACAGTTATAAGTAGCGAGGATTGAATGTAACATATTGTGAACGTAACAAGGTATGACTCTATTAATGAAGCCTTCAGATGATCTGGCGATTAAAGCTTTATCTCAAGCTCGGGCCGCAGTAAATCAACGTGTTCCACAGGGCACCGTGCGCATTCATTTCCCGAGCTTTGAAGCGTATAATGAAATCATATTGCCTTAATCAAGGGGAGGCTGAAGCCGTTTCTTCTCCACTCAATCCCACAATTTCCTCCAGTACGGCAGTCATTTATTCTCTCAATTGAGCTCGTTTGAACTACTGGAAAATTGGTTCCTTAGACACCCCCCCAGTTTTCCCACATTAGATTACTGGAAGTCATTTTTCATAGGATATTGAATGATAAATGGAACACATAATAGTTTCCATAAACATATAAGTAAACGTTATTTTGGGATAGAAAGGATGCAATTGGTTACAACATTAGGTTCATGACTCGCTGTTCGAAAAATTGGAATCAATCTCAAAAGGTATTCTTCCGTTTTCAACGCGTACCTCATCTTATTCTTAGGATAATTTCAGCCTCATTTAACATAACCAACCCCAATGGATATTTCAATCTAAAATCTTCACAAATATTTTTTTGCTATAGTGTTTTCCTTCTGGATAGTAGTCACTCAAAAATTAAAATTTTAGGGTTAAGCTATGATGTAAAATTTGTTATATAGAAATCAAGAAAATAATCAATTTTGTTTCTCAAAATAGTCAGTAAAATAACATTGTCAGCTTTAACGTTGCACCCTATCAGATCCCAAATTTTCCTCTTCATTAAACTCTACAATAGCGTTGCTATTCGCATTTTCCTAGTTTTAGGCTAATGGCATGTAATCAACATATTTGATAAAGCCAATGATAAAAAAAATATGTTGGAATCGTCAGAGAATTTTTGTTGAATCCTATGGCGCATAACCATATCTCCCTCCGTTGCTGATATAATAATTCACGAAAAAGTGAAATTGCACGATTTACCAAAAATTAAAAGTGCTACGGTGGCGTATAAAAATTGGTTTCTCGGCATAACACGAGGTTTAGATTCGAAAAATTACCTTTTTGAGAAATCACTTTTTTTCCCAAATGTAGCATTACGGTAATAAATAGAAAATTTAGTGTTCCAACAAGTTTTCCAAAGGTTTCAGACGAGTTTAGTTCTAACCCCTCTAAATTCGTCTAACTTTTGTCGCTTCTTGTCTCGTTGACCCTAAATATTTGTGTGTCAGTCTGACAGTGGTCGGAAATGGGACTTATTTAAACCAAGATATGAAAGAAGCTGGTATGGAGACTGCCACTAACTGATGGTGAAACTCTTACCGCCGATTTACCGCATGCCGAAGTACTACAAGGATAAACACAAAATTAATTTAGTTTTTGCAGTCAAAACAAGATGATATCATACTTAAACTCAAATCTCAAATATAAAATCAAATTTTTGTCAATTTTGTTGGTAGAATACTGACATGGCTGTGAAAATACACTCAATTGTATTCCATATTATTTTAGTAAGTGCATTGTGCAATGCCAGACCATTTCGGGTTACAATTAACGTTGTAGAACATGGTTTAAATTCACTTGATAGGTGACTAACTGCGTAATTAAGCTAAATATTTTTAATACGACACAATAAATTGATCCGAAATGCACGTGGCACGTAATATAAATAGTTTAAGTTAATGTCAATACACACAGAGACACAAAAAAGAAACACTCACATTGAATAACAATGTGTATATATATATATATATATCGAAATATTCCTTTTTCTCTACTTAAACTCAATTTTTTTTCACTCCTACAGAGACTGTGTGCGCACTGAAAAAAATTAGATCACCTTATTGTTCAAACCATTTCATAGGTGCTTGATGTTTTTGATGTGAGCAAGACAGGTCCACTTCGTCGATAGAATAAACTAAAACTGTAATACACCGCCACAGAAAATATGAGTGTGATGTCCAACAGTGGCGCAGCGAGGGGGGTTCTTGGGGGATAAAACCCCCCCAGAGCTCAGAGAATTTTTTAAGTAAAATCTATTTTAATTAATTGGATCAATATTGCTTATAGAAAAGTGTGAGGATTAGCAAAATACCCCTCATAAGGCCGTAAAACTCAACATTTTGCACCATTTATCTTAAAAAGAAATTTCTGGCGGAGGGCCCCCGCACCTACCGCTTACCCTGGCAGGTATACCACACCCCCAGGCACCCCAGTATTAGTAGCGCCTGAAACCCCTCCTTAATTCCTAGCTGCGACCCTGATGTCCAAATATGGAATTGAGGTCGAGAGCACCTTTTGCACGTCTGAAATGGGGTAAAAATTGCAATCGGAGAAGATCGCGCATGTGGATCAAGAGTTGTTGAAACTGGGTGAAATTAAACCCCGAAGCTGCAGGTGTTGCATTGCAAACACCCCCATCTCGCCTGCTCACGTGACGGGCCACCTCTTGAGAGACTCCGTCGTAACACTAAATCCCTCTCTCGGCCATACAAGCCATCTCCGCAACGCCCGGAAATGAGTTACTACTCAGGTCAATGAGGCAGAAAAGGAGGCTTTCTTGAATGGGACCTCGAGCCTAGGACCTCGCGCAGAAATATTGCTCATTTTAAAAACTGAGGAGATACATGGACTATCTACAACTTATTCCCATTAAAATTTCGCTCTGATGCTATTAGGAGACTCATGCCTAACACTCATATTGGAAACTATTTATTACTTAGTAGACTAAACCGTGATCGAACACAGAGCAAATTCTTCATCCATAGGCACAAAAATTCAATTGAGAAGGTCAGTGAATATTTTACAAATGGTTTTAAATTGAAGCTACAAAGTTTCAATGTTTGATTTCTGTGATTTTTTCTTGTCTTATCAGAAGAATGATCCACTGCAAGAAACGATGAACTTTCTCTTCATAGCATTTGAAGAACAAAACGTTAAACCATTTTCTCTGACTTAATTTTTAAGCTGCTTTCACGGCTCTTCTTACTTGTTATGGTATCCCGTAACTGAGCAGCTAAAAATGAACTGCATAATTTGATTAAAAAAACTTTTAACACTCACATACGTGCGACTCAAAACAAAGACTAAATTTCAACTTTTCGCAGATCCTATTTGAACTATATTGCTTTCGCAAATCTTCGATAAATTGACAAATATATATTATATCAATAATGATAAACAATTGTTTTACCTGATTGATGAAGTTCGCACCACAATCATTATGCCAACTTCATCGGGAGCACTCGTAAGTAAATTACTGGAAATAATACGATTTGTAAGTTATATTTATTTGAAAATCATGACGAGTCTTACATCAACTTGTAGTCGAAGCGATATTTCGTTCGTATTCCGGTCAAGTAGAATGATTTTTTTTCTTTGTGGATTTTTGCGCAAGAACTCTGGAGTTGCCCCCACCCTTCAATGACTCCCCTCTTCAATTCACAATAAAGCCTACTCCCTTACATTCTGTGTAAAATTCCTATTCTCATCCTACCTCTCCCTCGTTTACCCTACATTCTACCCTCTAGTACTGTATTCAACATCCCCCCTCCGCTAAGTATTCGCTTCATCCATACCTTTATCTCCTCCGTATCTCATCTAGAAGCTCTGCAGCCACCATTTCCAGTACTTCGTCTTTCCTCCTCCTCTCCGTTCACTTGACCGTCTCCATTTTTCTTCACCCACTTCTCGAACGCCCCCTATCTTCTATCTTCCTCCATCCTAAAGTGTCTATGTTTCCGCACCGCAAAGCCCTACTCTTATATAAATAACCATCCTCTCATAATCTCTTCGCTGTTCATGAACGCCCCCTTTCCTAACGCAATTCTCTCTCTGATGTCTTTACACCTGTATCCATTTTCCTCTATAGTACTGCCCAAATAGTTGAATTTCTCAACATGCTCCATTTTTTACTCAGAGGTTGGGATAATAAATTTAGTGAGAGAATTTACACACATTCTGAGGGTTATGACTTCCTTCAGCGGCGTAACCAGTAATTTTGTTGGGGGGGAATTAAAAACCAGGGGGAGGAATTTTTTCAAAAAATAGGGTACTAAGCAGGCGGTTTTGAACAAATCTTAAAACTTTGCATAATCGAAAAAAGGTCACCTACAAGACGCTGGTGATTACGTTGAGCTATTTTTTCGGAAAAAGAGATGATCCTTATATACTGTCAAATACGGTAAATCAATATAGGATACATGCAAATTGAACTATATATAATTAATTATGCCTTCAATTATGAACTGACAAGAATATGGCAATCATAACCAACTTGCATAATTTTCCAGATAAAGCAAGAATGTATTAAATTGGTTCAGGCTTGATTTTGTGGAATTTTGATATATCCATGATAAAAACACAAAAAGGTTCCTTGAAAATGACATTAAGTGTTGAAACCATGGTCGGTTGTTGAGTGTTGCATTAAATAGTGTGGAAATTAACACTTAGTTTTTATCATGGATGAAGCAAGAAAGGGACCGGACGTCTATTGGACGTGACAAGAAAGAGACTTAAATTGAAACCCTCAGATGAGCTGGTGATTAAAGCCTTAATTCCAGCTCAGACCGCTATAAATCAATGTGTCCCAACTAGGTTCCATTTCCCGCGCTTTAGAGATTACTAATGGAACCATATTACCGATGGCATGAAGGAATTAAAGCCGTTTCTTCTCAACTCGATCGCAAACCTCTCTCCTTCTCATGCGGACTCCATACTTTTCACTCAATCTCATTCCAGCAGAGATAAGTAGAATTGCGAAATTGGATCCTTAGACGAAATGGTACACCCACATTACCAACTATCAATTCATCAAATCCATTAATTTCTTGCGTATGATCAAGTATAAGATGAAAGATATCACACCCGCCTACTGTTGCAATAGGGTGGTTGTCTATTATTTTTATTGCCTAAATCGAAAGAGTATTACTCCTGGAGTACGCATTTCACGCTTTCAGATTTTTAAATGACGATATCTATTTTTCGCGGTTAATTGAATAGTGAAAATTTTCAAGCGCGCGAAAACGCGTCGGCTAAGTGTGAATGCTGGGAAAAGCCCGTGTGACGTGATTCTGGTTCCCGCTGTCGCCATTTGAGGTGATCTTGGGGCGAGGGTATATGCTTCGCTGCGGTTCAGGCTGCTAACAGGTAGCAGAGTACCCTGCTAGCAGGTAGCGCTTGGCTCAAATAAGGATTATTAATACCTTATCAAGCATAGGAAACTTTCCGACCATAGGCAGTTTTAATCGGTGAATTTTAGGAAGTGTTTTCCTGAGCTTTGTGCCTCATGCATGCATTGGTAATGCATACGATGTAAAACTCCTATCTACACGTATATAAACTAGGTCCCTGTGTCGTCACGTGGAGTGGCTACGCATGGGCGCCAATCTGCAATCTGGCCTTTTTCAAATGCGGTTAAAATAACCATAAACATTCGTCTAAACTGGGATTAATGTTATAATTTTTATATTATGAATACATTAATGGTTGGTAACGAATTGCAATCAATGCCTCTCGTTTTCTTTGATGAAGGAAACTACCCTATTGTTTTATTTTCATTTCGCAGGGAGATCCTTTGCGTATTGATTTATTGGTTAAATTTTATAATTGGTAAAAAAATCATAAATTGTACATTAGTGGAAGAATATACACTATGACACCACTCCGTTGTTAAATGCTTCAGTAATTTAAGCCTGGCATGAAGACTCCGATTTTCTTCCGCCTCCAAGTACAATTTGTATACAAGATGTGAAAAGCTTACTGTGGTCGTTTAACTTTTACAAAAGGCTATTAATTCAAATTATTAATTTTCAATCAAGGTAGAGCTCCTTTAATTTTAATTAATAGGTCTTGGTCAAAAGTTAATTAACACCCTATTTTTGGGAAGATATCCAACATGAGAGACTGACAGACCAGAGGTATCCACCTACATCATAAGAAACCTAACCAGAGCCCACAAATATACCTAATGAGTTACCGCAATTCATTGTTCAATTAGTGGATCGGCAAAACTGATAAAGTAGAATAGTGGAGAAAGATTACTTTTCCATTCAAATTCTTAAAACATGCGAATTACGGTCACGTTTGCACGACTTCATTTTCACTTAACGGTATGCAGAAAGTAAAAACATGCATTCCTTTCTTTACATTCTTATCAAACCCTTTCAATCTAACCAGGGTGCACATGGCTCACATTCAGTACCAAGCATGAAGTATTACGACTGCAAATTTACGCGTCGCTCTAACAGGCACTGTCAGGACTCGCTTATTGCATTTATATATAATGATAAATATTCTTTCAAATACCCAAATTGGCAACAATATTTTAAAACTTCCGATAACATGCCTTTATTATGAAATTCAAGCTAAAGTGATATAGCAAATAGCGCGTACTAACTGGATTCGGCTTCGTACCCCGCTCAAGGTAAATGATTTGTCCAGAAGAGAGAATTTGCATTTTCATGTGACTTAACAGAGGTAAGCCACAGGCTATTCCGCAGTTAATTCATTAAATGCGGAAAAGTGTCTCGGGTGTTCCACCGGTTGATTTCCTCCATGCCTCCCGTTGGGTGTGCGTGGATTAAGTGAAAATGAAGTCGTGAGAACGTGACCATAATTCGCATGTTTTGAGAATTTGCACGGAGAAGTAACCTTTCACCACAACTACGCTTTATCAGTTTTGCTAATGCACACATTTTTTCTCATGTTGGGAGGCATGAAGAACATCAACCGGTGGAAAACCCGAGAAACTTTTCTGCACCTAATACGCCGGGAAAACCTAAGATAATACAATCATTGAATCATTCAATGATAATATAATCATTGAATGATTCAATATGATAATATAATCATAGAATGATTCAATATGATAATATAATCATTGAATGATATCATCGAAAAAACCGGAAACTAAATAAAAATTATAAAGATCAAAAGCTTAAAAGACGATAAAATAAGAGATAACGCTGGAAATAGGAGCAGAATCGATTTTTTAGTGCCCTCAAACTTGAATAAAACCGTCAATCACACGAATCCCAAAATAACTATTATCTTTTTTTTCTAAAGTTGGAAGTAAACCCCGAGAACATAAATTAGCCGAGGCCGACATCAAGAAGGAAGATTGGCCAAAAGAAGATAATGACCATTAAAATGCAAAAAGAGGGCCTATTGGGAACAAAGCCTCTCCCAACTTGAGGAAAAAGGGAGAGAAAGTACGTGGAGACGCTGAAACATGGCTGCGAGAAATAATAAAGAAATCTCAGCGAGGGAGTTTAACGAAGCTCTTTCAGTGAGAGGGAAAGACCTTGTTATGGGAGATAAAGATGAAGCATAGTCGTTAGGTATAACAGGAATAGGAAGGAGAGCTCACACAAACCATTTTAAAGTGTACAGTAACAGAGCGGAAAGGTAATAATACTACCACTTTATAGCCACCAAGTTAAATAAATTATAAAATTGACTGAACTAATAAGAGCAATATAGCGGTATACATGCACCCTGTTTCTACGAATATATAATAATATTTTTCATGTTTGGCACTTGGTATACTTTTGGGAAACCAATACTTCGTTTACGTATAACCATAGAAAACGTACTTTCATGCCACTATTTGCCACATAATACACTTAACTACGGAAGGTGAAAGCAAATGACGAGCCTTGATGATGCAACGTAAGTTCCCACGTCAATGATCATATTTTCTCCGTACTTATTACTATCTTGTACAGACTACTTTTGAAGTAATTTAAAGACAAAAAGGTTCTACTTTTGGCTCGATATGAGAGTATTTGTAGCTATAACTAAGGTACCGACACGATCTGGCGGACGACACCGATTGTTTATCTACCCTGAGCAATTGCCATAACAATACGCCAGAAAATTATCGGACGTCTTTTCTTAGTTTATAGTTAGCATAGTTAGTTCCCATTACGCCACCAGAGTGGAAAATCGGCGCTGCGCCATTATCTACGTCAACTCAGATAACTTGACGACGGAATCGCACCCCACCACTTACGTAGGGTCGACTGAGAAACGCATGTAGGGGCCTTTTGTTATGAAGGGACGGATATGTAGGGTCGACTAAGAATACGGCCCTAAGAGATATGTGCAGAGACCCTTATTCGGCACTTTTACTGAAAGAGGCACCTGAGAAATACAGTACTACTTGTTATTTTAATGAAAATTGCAGAACGTGAAGTTTTTTAAAGTTTAAATATTTTTTAGGATTTAATGCGTGATCGAAATTCTTCATTCCCATTATTTGATTTGTATCCTAAATGCGAGTCGCCTGTGATGGCGAAAATCCTTAAAAGTAACGATAGAAAAAAAATTTTTTCACCGCTTAGCCGTCATTTGACTTCCTTAAAATGGCCTGGCTATCATTAAGAAGCGCGTCTCTTCGTTTACACCAATTGAAAACAGCGTAACTCGACGTATTATAGTCATAAGTTCATATATATTGAATGTATCCAATAGCAGATAGTTAAGAATGCCTGGTTACAGTCATAAAGTTGTCGAAAGTCCCTCGAAATGGAATTCTCCCTTGATGCTGAGTCTGGGCCGTAATCGGTGGAATATCTCCAGTCGACTAAAAATGATTGCGATTCTCACCTCGGTGCAGGTCAAAGTGAGTCAAGATTAGCCACACTGTGGCCGAATTGTGGTTTACCTATGGCAACTATGGCTATGGCTAGCCGCAGCTTGCCATATTATGGCCAGACTGTGATTGCCACGCGGCAAGCCATAAAGTTTGGCTCGCCAAACATGCCAAATTATGACCACACTGTGGATCGTCTCAGGAATGCCACAGATTGGCAAACCAAACATTTGTTAACACAAGTATATTACGGTTGCTATTGATACAGGTTAGTTGGTAAGTTATTAAAATGGAAGTTGGTTGATCCAAATGATATAAAGAAAGTGTATTATCCTCACTTAAGCCACATTATGGCGAGCCACACTTTGGCCACGCTATGGCCACGCTATGGCCTGGAGTCAAAATCACTATGGGGCCATAATGGCAACCCACTATGACCACAGTGCGGCCACATTGTGGCCACAATTATTGTGTTGACTGGGTCATGTAGTAGTAAACAGATATTTAAGACACCTCGCTGAGAGTCAACTCCATGGCGGAGGGTGAGAGCTGGGATTAACAGACAAACTCTCGCGGCAACACAAATATCAAGCTCAAATTCTACGGCTCACCCACGCTAATTCCCCAACTTTCCACCCTATTTCTCTGCATGGGTAACACTTAATTTTCACGGTTGATAAAGATACAATGGAATGCTCACGAAATTTGCTCCCGAACAATAATTAAAATTATTATTTGAAAGGAATTGCAGCATAATTGGGCGACCTAACAATAAGTACATACCTCAAAAAGGCTTATTCCGCACCAAGATGGGAAAAGTTATAATTTTTCTTACAAATTTTACGGAAAGTGCACAATCTCAAGAAGAACTATAGAGTTCATTCTTCACTGGACATTAGACTAAAATATCTTTGCGTTAAATCAAAGAATCAAGTACCACATAGAGGTATCGAAATCATATCAGCTGATCACAGGACTCTATTTTGCACAAAAGAACAAGGGGATTTTGCCATTGCGCTTCTTACGCCCAGATGATTTCTAGGTTTAGCTAGTTTCTAGTTTCTATCACGGGGTAATTGCAGCGTTAGCTAAGACTTGAAGAGGATATGTTATCCCACTGGTAAATAACATAACAAGAGATTTTCCTTGCTTCCTGCAACAGGGACGACACCATATTTTTTAGTTTCTAATAACATGGCCATCTTCATTGTGTTTGCAAAAAGGAAAAAGTACCGAAGAAGTATTTTATGTTATTTTAAGGAGAAAACTTTAGCGAGAGTTTTATTTCGAAAAATTATCGTGAAAACAAGCAAGAAAACAAGTTCTAAACTCCCAAATAAAGGAATTAAAACATGAAAATCCGAAATTTATTACATTGATAAATCCGTCCACGGATATAATACTACTGTGACGTTGACGGATAAAAGTTAAGCCGTTTTCAAGGGCAAAACGTACGAAAATAAACCTTCAGCGAGCTTGTTCTGGAATTCTGCGATGAAAACACAAGGAAATTCCACGACATTTGCCCCCGAGGATGTTAGGCGCGGAGTTAATCTGCGAAATGGCTTTATTTAAGTGGCATTCTCCGCACGCGTTGACCCGGAAAATACACGACTCGTGCGGAGTTGACGGTGGAGCCGCGGGGGGATCTACGACATTCGAAGCGACCACGGCGCTCAATCCATTCGAGGCACTCATCTCCGCGAAGCGAAAAATCATTGAAACGCCACCCACATATGTGATCGACTTTAAAAAAAAGCTCTTTCTGGCATGAATTACAATGCCTCAGATTTCATTCACTTGGTACTCTAAATGATTACCGATTTTCCCGGGAAATGAGGTGAAATTCCTTTCGATTCCAATCGGTTTAAAGTTAAATTAGGTTCTTAAAGTGCCGACGCTCTTTGGTAACTATGAAAAGATGATGATAATAATTATAGCAATAGCAACTATAACATTATTACGTAACAATATAGTAATAATAACACATATGCTATCGACTCAAAAAAGCTCTTTCCGGCATGAATTACAATACCTCAGATTTCAATCACTTGGTACTATAAATGATTACCGATTTTCCCAGGGAATTAGGTGAAATTCTCTTGGATTCCAATCGGTTTAAAGTTAAATTAGGCTTCTAAAGTGGCGACCATGAAATGATGTTGATAATAACACTGTTCTGCAAAAAAATAGTTAAAAAAATGCCTGGCTACAATTTAGGGTGTTTTTGGCTAATTTTGGGTCGCTGAATCCGAAAATGACCTCCGTTTTTTTTCTATCACCCTCCATTTTTACGCAACCCCTACATTGGGGAAAACAACCCCTTATCTAAACTTATCGCTTTTCAAGGGACTTTTACTAATGTTATCTGCTGAAAAAACTGACGTTTTAAGGCTATCAGGGTCAAGAGAGAGAAAAACTTCACTGTGGTTAAAAAGATTTAAGGGTGAAAATTGAAAAAAAAAAAACTTTAAAAAACATTAAAGTAATCATTTTTCTTCGTTTTTTATGACATATGATATGGTAGCTAAAGGAAAAGTTCTTAAGGGATGAATACACTGTTCACCCCCCCCTATTTTGTAAGGGATTAA
Organism: Ischnura elegans; assembly: GCF_921293095.1. Classification (NCBI taxonomy): domain Eukaryota; kingdom Metazoa; phylum Arthropoda; class Insecta; order Odonata; family Coenagrionidae; genus Ischnura; species Ischnura elegans. The sequence goes on along the minus strand of NC_060255.1, from coordinate 91,583,165 downwards.
TATAAGAGGGGAAGGGGGGTATAGGAGTGATACCACTCGTACACCCCCCTTCCCCTCTAGGAAGTGGTATGAAGGTCTAAATGGCAGAAGGAGCCTACATAGATGTAAAAAACAAATTGTAGACCCCCTGGTTATCCAATGTCCTAATGAGTACATGGGGAAGATCGTGTGGTAAATGTATAACAGGCACGAGTAATTTATAAGTCAAAGTAGAACTGAGGGTTTTATACACATTTTAAAAACCTAGAAGTTCCCGTGGAAATACCCCGTTAAGACGGTCAAAGGCTCCGCTCCGCGGTGTCATAAAACGACCTTTTTCGCAGTAGAATCCTAGGGGTCAGGGATTGGAGAGTAAAGAAGGTATAAGAGTCTCAGCTGGTGTCTTTCTGGTAGGTCATTTTGTATGAGTCCCAGGAAAACAACTCACTTTTTCGAGATTTGAAGGCTTTTAATAGAAGCATGGTCTTCGATCGTATCCAAAGAAAACGAAATGAACTTCAATGAAACGTGTGCTTACATCGGCTGAAAAACCTCAAACGTCTTCACCAAAGACCATTTGAGAATCGGTGTCTTGAAGCAAAACATAAAAACGGTGAATGCTGAGCGTTAAAACCCATAAAGCTTCAATAACCTCACCGCGAGACCGGAGACGAACCCTGCCGCACGATCGAAAAATCGATGTAATATCCGGCGACGAAAACTTATTTCAAAGATAACTGCATAAGAACCTCAAGAAATCTTCAAAAAACTCTCTCATATAAGTTACTCCGCGTGACTTTGCCGAAAACCCATTTGAAACTCTACCTAAATGTAAAACTTTGTTGAAAAACAGTGTCCGCCATTTTGTAACTGCATGGTAACAATTTATCGAGGATATTCTTTAATATTACGGAAAATTAAAGAAAAAACCTTATGCCAACAGATTATGTGGTTTTTTATTCCGCAAGAATCCACCCATAACTTCACCATCTACTTACTTTGGAAGATTTTCAGAGAAAATTGAAGACGGGCGTTTTTATGGAAATTTGTTCACGTTTGAGCCTCTGTATCTCAGTAACAGGTAAGATCTATGTCAAATAAAGTACACATCCATAAATTTCAATCATTTTTGAGTGTGATTGCAAAGTTTCAAGTTTATAACTCAAAAAAAGCCATTTTGTAATTTTGTCCGGCTTTTTCCGATTTCCGCCCACTGTGCGCCGGGTCGGAAGACGAATTGGTATTCGGCGCCCACGCCGACAACTATAGTGTATATAGCAAGCTGAAACTCCCAGACCAAGGCATTAGAATGACGTATCGACTTTAAAAACGGTATTATTACATGAGTTTTATGATAGCGCTTCCTGTCGGCAGATTTCTAAACCTACCGGCCTCGATAACTCTGTAACCGATTCTACTCGACTCGACATTCGTAATACTACTCGAAACACCCGAGTCGAGTGCCAACTACTCGACTCGACTCGAATTTTCGAATACTCTCACATCCCTACTGTTCCTCCAACCAATTTCTTCACAGTCACGATTGAAAATGTAAATTTTGGAACGGATTTATTTCAAACTCGCACAACGCCTTTCACCACAATGTGGCATTGTAATGGCGAAAAAAACTCTAGAATTAAGGTGATTAGATCATAGGTGATCAAAATCAAAATTCACTAACTCTTGCTTTACTTTGTGGTATTCCATAATAAGTTTTTCTGGATATACACAATTACTTATACCTCTTATTTTTATATCAGAGCGCGATCCGGTTTTCAATGAATTATCATCATCTTCTTCGCGCCATCGTTTTAATTTGCGCCTAAAGATGTTGATAATTCATTGAAACCCGGGTCGCGCTCTGATATAAAAATACGTGGTATATGTAATTGTGTATATCTAGAAAAACTCAGGTGATTAGGTGATCACGGCGATTCCTCGTACTTAAAATTCGCATTACATCCATCTACACAAAAAATTTCCTGTGGCAGTGGCAAAATACCAATGGCGATACCAGTAGAACATTACCAATTCATTTTCCTCGTATTGTTTTCATACGTCGTGCAGAAAAAAATTGAAAGAAAACGGTGGCGCAGGGAAAAATCGGCTGTGCGGGTGGCGTGATATCACGTGTTAAATTAAAAAGTTCATAGCTATCCAATTAGAGCCAAGAAACTTTTTTCATTATTTTTCCCAGCTCTTTTGGCACCCATGCATGCGTTTTGCATTAAAAAACGAAAGCCGCACAGGGGGATGAATCCGAGTTTTACATGGTCAGCATTGAAAGTGTTAAGGCCTGCAACAGTTATCATATCCATAGCCTTGCATTATAAGCCGGCAGTACGTATTTCTAATAGAGGGTCCGAAATGCCGCGCGGGGAGAAAATGTAAATGTTTAAAATTTTTATAAAAATCACATTATGGGTTCCTACAAAATTAATTTTGTACATAGCAAAGACATATCTTTGTAGATAATAAAATAAAAATTAAGACCATTTCTGGGATTGATTATATGAGAAAGGTAAATTAACATTTAAAAAAATCAAAAATAACAATTATAGGAAGGGCTATTTAACGAACTTTTACAAATTCAGTGTCTTAAGCAAAACCTTAGTTTTAAAATAAGCTATGAATCATCATTTTGTGACAATTTGGTGGTGCAATAGATGGAACTAAATAATTCGAGGCACTTTTTTTTTGCAAAAATGAGCAAGAACTAAACTGCTCTTAGGGCACACTAATTTTTTTCGCAAAACTGCCTAAATGTATTTAGTGTGAGGTAAGTATTGACCCATACAGCAATTTTCATCGAAATGTGAGAACCTATGTGACAAAAATTTGTTGAATTGAGGTGGAATGACCTTTATGCATCCAAACTGATAAGGAAATAATTTCACAGTACGTTATAACCTCCGCAATTGCATTTTTTTGCTTTACTTTAAAAAAAATTATATTCGGAGCATTGAATTTGAAACAGCGGTAGGGTTTTCAAAAGTATTCTTCTCTTTTAAGTATCAAATTTTATGCTATTACTGAGCTATAAAATTAATTCAAGGGCTTTCTAAAAGCACTTGGTAAGGAAATTTAGCAAATTTTTTACAGAAAATGCTAAGGAGTTCTACAGAATACGTTCTACCTCATGAAATTGTTTGAATTCTTTAATTAAGGAAGCTTTATACAACTTTCACGAGATTTATATGGAAATTCTGTTTGGAATAATCTCAAAATAATTTTATAACACGATAATAGCTACACCAAGTCAAGATAAGGCTAAGTTATTGCGAACTTGCATACGCTTCCTCATGTTTACAACATCAAGCCAGGCCAATCTAAGTTTCCAACGGCTTCATGTTAAAAAAAAGATTCTTGGTTAAGTGAGTAATCTCAATGTAAAAACTTAATGCATGCAACGAATTAATATCTTTTTCTGTAAAAATAGGCTAAAAAAGCCATACCAAATCGTAAATTGAATTTAGCTATTAACTCAAGCCATTATTAACATTAATGAGTTAAGCGTAGCAATATCTTTCGACTTAAGTGTATCATAAATTAATTTCTGCAACAATTCCCATTCATGAGAACACATTCATGCTCAGAGGTCTTGGAAAAGAACACGCTTTAGTGAGAAGATGAATAAACTTTCTCTCAACTCTATTTCATTTACTTTTACTTTTCACCTCAGAAAAACACCCACTTTCCGTGCATTATGCCGACGTTTATATCCTACCATAATTTTCTTCGCCCTATTCTCTTCCTTAATTACCCTGCAAAATGTGAAAGGTAGCAATGATGAAATTACGAGCAGGAAAATGAAAACTCATGAGTTACGGTCTTGCGGTTGACTCCAACGTTCTCACTCATCATCATTTCAACCCTTCATCATTATTTTTGGCTATTAAATAAAATTCATTGTTCCCATCAATACATGAAAGGCGTCATTTTAGTTCATCGTGATAGAGGTCGCGTGAATATATTACGTAGACTATCAACTGCTTCTTTAATTTAAAACCATCCACCATTGAGGGAGTGCTAAATATATATCCGTATCCAATCAATAAAATTTGTTATGGGAACGAAGATACATATCCTGGAAAAAATATGAAAAAGTGATAAAATTATAAAGTGTCACGGCATACTTAATAAAAGATATAATCTTCTTTCAGAGCTGCTATGAGTGATCACGATTGATATACACAGAACTGAACAGCCATTGCGAACTTCCCGTCTACTGGAAATAATTTAATGCATGTCTTAAAATACGCAGTTGAGAATATTAAGGCTTTATTTTATCCCAGATTGAAAACTCTGATTTTGTGCAATGGGTAAATGGAACAAGTATTTTATTACGAAAGAAATCACGATATCCAAATATTAATCACATAATCTAGAAGCTATCTCTGCAAAGAGAAAAAAAACTTAAAATTTAGAGCAATGACAACAATTAACAACGCATGCAGATGAATTCAGCAGTAGGAATGTATTACGTCACAAGAAATGTAGAACGTTCATTGTTGCCGGGCTATATGTTTTTCTTGGAAGTGTAATTATCAAATATGTTTGGTCTATTACTGAAAATAAAGCAAATTTGATCGATCTTAGGTATTTACTCTCATCGACTGCAATGGACTTCTGTGCCGGGATTCGAGTGGAGGACCTTTGGCTTTTAGGGCTCATATCACTATGCTATCAAAGGTACGTATTGCTTCCCATAGCAATTATGATAGGCGCGCAGTTATCTGAGTTATGTCCTGGAAGGTGGAAGGTCCGCAAATTTTTATCAAGCTGATTAATGTTAAGTCAACACCGATCAGGTAGAAGATATTAAATTGTCTCATTTATTTCCATAATTTAAAAATTAAAGAGTAAAAAACATTTTTCGCGACTCCCACTCTTCCTTCTGATAACACCACGACGGAAAATTACCGCTTATTAGTACAAATTTAAAAAATACATTCAAAGAATAAGAGTAGAGAAGCATGAGGCATTTCAATTTTCGATTAATTTATTATCGTGGGCCATTTGGCCCATGAGATAATTTACAAGTGCACAGCAATTCAGTAAAAATAATTTGACAAAGGTTCAAAGAAAAAAACATACTACATCAAGAATCAGTAAATGCAAAAAAAATAGAGGAAAAAACTAAAAACAAAATATAAACCTATACAAGCATATTCATACAATTGCATCCCGAATGCGGATACCCGGGTATATAGCCACACAGCATTTTCAGACATTTTAAATACATTTGAAACAGTATCACAATTTATTCAAAGAAAAATATTCAGGTGTAACAGAAGAACGCATTAAATCTATTTATGCGATTTATGAGGGACACCGTGAAATGCGAATGCATGTAGGTACAACGGGTCAAGAAAGTTTCCCATAGTGAATAATGTGTTACCACTTTTGTTCTTTAACGGAATTGAATTTTTCTATTATTGTATCATACACAGCCACTCAAGTGATGATCGAAATAAAGAACAACACATATCTCATTGTATGTTATCACTAAGATGTGTTCAACATCTAGAATTCAAGAAAATTGAAGGAGAACGACTAAATTTCCATAGCCATAATTTCTTTCTTCAAAGGCGATCAAGGTAAACGACTATGACGTCATCTACAAACTTATCTTCTCTGATTAAAACGTAAACAAAAGCATTTGATGCTATATTCCACGCGTATTTTTTGTGGCCAAAGAGTAAAAAACTGTCAAAGAAGAAGTAAATTTCGTCGGAGAGCTCCGCTCCATTCGTTTAGATATTGTCTCAACTCATAGTACTTTAGAAAACAAAATGATCTCCGCCGTCAAGTAATTTATATTTTAAAACGCTCAATAACGTACGACCTCACTCATTGAGCAATAGGGTGGGTTCCTATTATTTTTTTATTGCCTAAATCGAAAGATTATTACTCATGGAGTGCGCATTTCACGCTCTTAGATTTTCGAATGACGATATCTATTTTTCGCGATTAAACGAAAAGTGAAAAATTTCGAGCGCGCGAAAACGCGACGGCTAAGTAGGAATGATGGGAAAAGTCCGTGTGACGTATTTCTGGTTACAGCTTTCGGCGTGTGAGGTGACCTTGGGGCAAGGCTTGAGCGCTGATACGACGCAGGCTGCTAGCAGGTAGCTGAGTACGCTCCTAGCTAGTAGCGCTTGGCTTAAACAAGGATTATTATTCCCCTATAAAACGAAGTAAACTTTCCGACCATAGGCAGTTTTAATCGGTGATTATTAAGAGATGTTTCCCTGAGCTCTGTGCCTCATGCATGTATTAGTAATCTCGGGCAATGTAAAACTCCTATCTACTCGTATAGAAAGTAGGTCCCTGTGACGTCACGTGGAGTGGAATCGCATCGGCGCCAATCTGGCTTTTTTCAAATGAGGTTAAACTTGACCTTTGCCATTCGTCTAAACTGGACATTTCTAAAACCAAATAATTTGTATGCTATGAATACACTAATGGTAGGTAAGGAATCGCAATCATTGCATTTCGTTTTCTTTGATGAAGGAAACTACCCTATTGTAAACTGCAGTGCCCAACAGGGATGCCGACTTACAAAAAGTATTGGGGGGGGGGCAGACCGGGGATCTTGCCCCGAAATATTTTACAAGTAGTGTGTTTCAAGTTTTTTAAGCATTTAAGAAGAATCATATGATCAACATTAGAACCCTGATAACTCCGATCTCGATATCTTGACACTCCGGAGAAAATCGACAAGCCTGACACATACTGCTACGGGCGTACAGACAGTGTTACCCAGGTGTTAAGCGAATTAGGCTGGGAGCCGTTGGAGACTCGGAGACTGCGCGCTAGGCTTAGATTGCTTGAACAATTGAGAATGGATATCTTTAAGAGCGACACAGAGAACATAATATTAGAGCCACACTATATTTCCAGGTCCGATAGAAGCGATAAATTAAGAGAGATTTTTTGCCGAACGGATAGATACGGGAATTCGTTTTTCCCCGAACTATAAAGGACTTTAATAAACTCTAGTCCCAACCTCGTTAGAGCACTTCATTTCTTTTTAGTTGTAAACGGCTGGTATCCTAACCCCCCTTGCCACACACCATTTAGGCGGCTCGCAAGGTATAATGTAGATGTAGATAGATGTAGATCTTCGTCACACACCCATAGCGAATTTTTGAGGGGGCTCGGGACCCCTCAAGCCCCATGGAGTCGGCGCCACTGGCGCCTAATGTGCAGAAACAAAAATGTCTGCAATCACACTTTCCCTTCTTTACACCCTTTGAATAAAATACCATATTCGTCATCGATGTGGAAGTCTTTCTGTCGACTGGAAATAATAAATTGCTGACCTCACGCACTCTTTCAACACTTTCCGCTTTACAGGAAATTAAGTATATTAAATATTACCCTCAAATCTTCACAGGATAAAACAAACTCAGCGGTGTTAATTAAAATCTATCAATTTACCGGATTCAAAAATTAATTAAAGAGCTTTGTATTGGAGTTTATTAAAAAAAATGTAATTTAACTCCATCGCATTAATTAAAATTCAAAAATGTATGATAATTACCGAATCCCATTAATTATAAACAAAATTCCCACCCAATTAATCCATTCGCCACTAATAGCAGGTGAAAGGCATTTAGATATGTTATCAGAGTATGCAAAACCGTATTGAGGGAAAAACTGGAAAAGATGATAGGTTTAACGGACATTAGCTTTTCTCACTTAATACTGAGCTCATATGCGGATATATTTGCGAGAGGACGAAAGCAGGCGTTTATAGCAAGACCGTTTTTCCTTGTTCGCAGATTTCTGATTCTAAGAACAACTTTATCACAAGTGCAATAAAACAGTCCTCCCTGCAACATTACTTAAATCCAATGAAACCGAATTGAAAACATTGGTAAATAGAGAAATATTTAGTACTTTAAAGTTTTCCCAAATGGAAAATGATAGATCAGCACACACATTTATCTAATATTAATTTGATAACCATCCTAGTCTGAAATTCAGATGGTTAGTGGGCAGTAGGGTGCATCGTTTTGCCACATTTTTTTTGGGGAGCGAATTGAAATACTCGGAAAAAAGTTGCGTACCCGGATGAATATTACAAATATGATTTTTTTAAATCGATTAATGCCTTCTGTTCGTCAATTAGCCTTAAAATTTCGGAATTTTTAGCGAAAAACGATAAAAATTATTATAATATAAATTTGGTTTCAACGAGCACTGTTTCTATAATGGAAAATAACTTCGGCGTTTATTTGATGTTTTAGATCAAATACATCAGCTATATTGTTTTTAATTATCGAGTAAATATCCTTTTACCGTGTTCCCGAGAGCAATTCTGTTGGATAGGCCACCCGAAACACTCAGCGCAATTTTACGATATGCATTCATAAAAGGACGCAAAATGGAAATGTTTACTGTCAAAAACGTGGAAATCGTTGCAATTTTTTTGAATTTTAGTAAAACTGTATCTTATCTGAGAATATTGCTGACATGATTCACACTATAGCATTGTCTATATAGACAATAATTCAATTTATGCCTTAACCCAATAGTGAATAGCGTCCGATATATCGGACGCGCGTATTTAATATTTTTCTGGGCTCCAGTTCACTTGTGCTACATTTTGATACTATATTAAGTTCAAATGGATGTCTATCTTCACCGCCCTGCTATTATTTTAGATGACTCCTTGAATTTATCAACTTGTGAAGTATTTATGTTAGACATGGCATTGAAAGAATTTTCAGTCACCCACACTGGGTAGGTAAATTATTTTTTATCAAAGTATTTGGTCAATGTGTTGACAACTTTCATCTCATTTTTCTTCTAAAGGATAATCTTTTTATTTTATTTATTATCAAGTTTTTCTGTACTATTCTGAATCTGTAATCAACACTGAAAACTGACCGTCCGATATATCACACGGGCTGTATAATTTAAACTATTGATTGTAAAAACTTAAAAATTGCAGAAACAAGCTAAAATGAACCTTACTAGACAGAATAATTACTTTCTCAATGGTATTCAACATAAATAACTTTATGCACTAATGGGATAACAATCATAAATTTTTGAACTCTAGGAGTTGAACATCAGTAGATACAAACATTTTACATCAAAATTTTAACATCAGAGAACACCTTTCAGCCAAAAAAAGAAACATTTCTCGCCCCACCCAACTCACAATATTGCTCCAAAGCATTTGACGCATAATCTCACCACTCGGTTCAAGGGGCAGATTCAAATGTCACCGAATATAAGAAATCGTGGGAGGAACGTCGAAATTGTCGCGCAAATGTAAAAAGGACGTTCAAAGGTCGCCTCCACGCATACAGCATCACTTTGGGGCGACCAAAATAGGAAAATGTCATTTCCAGATGCATGCGTCCCGCGGCATCAAAGGCATCCAGGAAATCCTAAGTCTAGCAGGCAATATTATCTGATAGCCTAATTACATTTCGCAAATTGCATTCAGGGAATGGGAAGAGAGAAATTTACTAAAGGAAGATGTCGGATTCATTCTAATTTTCCATTAGGGTAGTTTCCTTCATCAAAGAAAACGAAAGACATTTATTGCGATCCGTTACCCACCATTAGCGTATTCATAATATACAAATTATTCTGTTTTAGAAATACCAGTTTAGACGAATGGCAATGGTCAATTTTATCCTCATTTGAAAAAGGCCAGATTGGCGCCCATGCGATGCCACTCCACGTGACGTCAGAGGGACCTAGTTTCTATACGAATTGATAGGAGTTTTACATCGTCTGAGATTACCAATGCATGCATTAGGCACAGAGCTCAGGGAAACATGTCTTAATAATCACCTCTTAAAACTGCCTATGGTCGGAAAGTTTCCTTCGTTTGATAGGGTATTAATAATCCTTATTTAAGCCAAGCGCTACCAGCTAGCAGGCTACTCTGCTACCTCCTAGCAGCCTGCATCGCAGCGGCACATACATCCTCGCCCCAAGATCACCTCATGCGGCGACAACGGGAGCAAGAATGACGTCACACGGCGTTTTCCCAGCATTCATACTTAGCCGTCGCGTTTTCGTGCGCTTGAAAATTTTCACTTTTCATTTAATTGCAATAAATAGATTTCGTCATTTAAAAATCTAAAAGCGTGAAATACGTACTCCAGGAGTAATAATTTTTCCATTTAGGCAATAAAAAAATAATAGGAAACCACCCTATTTCGGAGCCAGCTATCCGTTCATAGACTAAATTATCAATGAAATATAATTAAAAAATTAAATGTTCTCCCTCAATATCACCATCACTGGTGAAAAATCTGAAGATTGGTTTGACGCAGCTCTCCACTCAATTCTCCTATCAACTACATAACCTTTTCACAGATACGTATTGATTCTCTTTCAAATCTTTCTTAACCTGTTCTACATACTACATGCGAGGTCTTCCTTTTCCGTTCTTGCCATCCCCTTGTCCCTCGACGATTGTCTTCATCAGGCCATCATGTCTCAAGATGTGGTCTACAAGGCTGTTCCGTCTTCTTATCGAGGTTTCCATGAGGTTTCTCTTCTCTCCTACTCTTCTTAGGACTTCCTCATTAAAAACTCAGTTCATCAATATGATCCACAGCATTCTACTACAGCACCACATTTCGAAAACCTCTTCCCTTTATTTCTCCACTGATGTCATTGCACTTACATCCTTCACTTCCGTAGAGAAGTAAAATCCAAATGTAAGTTTAGATAAATTCCTCCCATCCTCGCTTAAATTTCCGGCTGTAAGAGGATCTTTCCTTTCCAAGAAGATGCATCCCCCGCTTGGTCTTACTGCGTATTATTTCTTTCTTGCTTCTCCCATCGCCAGTTAACCTCCTTCCCAAATAATAGAATGTTCCTTCGAAACACTAATGTTATAATTACTTGTGATAGATAGTGAATTAGTGATAGCATACTTGACCACCAATCTCTAAATTAGCCTCCAAACTCCAGTCACTCAAAACTATTTATTTCCGGTAAATTTTATCATTCGTACAAACAGCTGCATCTCAAAGGGTCATAATGCTCATGAAATGATAAATTGAGCGTAAGGCAACGTAAAAGGCCATTCATTGATGCCTTATGGCCATTTTCTTCTTTGAATCATGCGACAGATGATAAAATCTCACTAATGTTTGCGAAAAAGAAAAAAATATTCGGTAATTTATTATGCGAGGCTCTTATTATGTCACCAATAATCACGTTGAGTGAGAGTGGGGTCAATACATTAGTCTAAAATGGTAAAAGATTTTAGAAATGAATGTACGAAGACAAATTACATCAAATTTACGGTCCCAATTTTTCGGATGACCGATTATAATTATAATTAAATTGTTACTAGTAAGCCATTGGCCTGGTGTTTAGCAGGGGTGGTAATAGAAACTATGCGAAAGTCAAAACCAGCAAACTTTCAATAGTTTCGTTCCCATGGGCGACATGTAGATACGAAACGAAATGGATTCATACCCGGGGAGCTAAACTAAGGGTTGAAAAGAAAACGGATTCAAAAAAACTTTGAGTCGACACTTAACGCTACCTTGGTTTGACAAGGTTCTAACTGACATTTTTGCAAAATTTGGTGTTTTCACTCAAGATAACTAAGTTTATGTTTCTCTATGTGTTGCACCGGTTTTTATTCCTCTACGTAAAATAATAACAGATTTAGAACAGTGACAAAGTTCCAACTGCAAGGAGAAAAAACTAATATTTGGTGTGACAAGGTTCTAACTGCATTTTACTTATTTTAGTACTCATATAAACATGTAAAAAAATAAAATAAATAACATATTTTCTTAAAGTAATAATTACTAGTGTATCTAGTGGATCACTAGTGTATTGCCAAAAATCAAAAATAAATTCCTATTAATAATAGAAATAGAGCAGTTTAAAACTTTGACAAGGTTTTTCTCAAAACCAGCAGATGGTCAGTTAGAACCTTGTCAAACCAAGGTAGTGACTAACTAAACCTCTGGGGCGAAACAAAGGGACGCCACGAAACACAGTTTATGTTTCGCACCGGCGCTTCGCCTTCGAACAGTTTAGTTTCGACCCACGTACCGAGTACAAAGTATGTTTGAATAAAATAGAGGTTTTGGCCTACCGTCATTAGATATCTCATGGCTCATACCGCTATTAGATGGTTCATAACACTGCCATGGGCTCTCATATGTTTTACCGCAAACAGGAGAACGGTGAACGCAAGCTAGCCAGTCGATTTTTAATCTCTATAGTTTAACCTCTCTACACGTATGTAAAACTTAATGTGTCGAAATATTCCCTCTTATCCTCCTCCACTCCAATTCTTGGATTGAAACTTAAATATGAGCAGCGGAGATTTGATTTATTTAGTTTCGTTCCCGGGACTAAAGATTATTCTTGGGTCGAAACTAAAATCCGTGGTGATTTTTATTTCGAACGAAAACGAAACTATACCTAAGCCACGTACAAAATTCACCAACTCTAGCTTTACTTTGTGGTATTCCATTATAAGTTTCCTGGATATCAGACAATTACTTATGCCACTTATTTTTTATCAGAGCGTGACCCGGGTTTCAATGAATCATCATCATCTTCAGGCGCAAATTATGATTTGTTTATCTTATTATTGTTACCTAGTTACTTGATGAATTTTAAAATGGATGCCAGAATAGGGGAAAAGAATGAGTAGAGATATTAATTTATAAGAGTACTGTCCTGACTTTCAATAATTTTAAAATTTCTAACTGCTCCCTAGAGTCCAGTACACGGCGGTCATTCCAAAATTTCAAAATATTCATTTTAAAATCGCTCCTATGGCAGTTGCAAATTAAATAGTAAATATTTAATTTTGCTCAACACTTAATACGCAACTGCCATGGAGCGAATTTAAAATTAATATTTTAAAATTTTGCAATGACCGCCGTGTACTGGACTCTAGGGAGCAGTTAGAAATTTTAAAACTATTGAAAGTCAGGACAATACTCCAATAAATGAATAACTCTACCCATCTTTTTCCCCTATTCTGGCTTCCGTTTTAAAATTCATCAGGTAACTAGGTAACAACAATAAGATAAATAGATAATATTTTGCGCCTGAGGATGATGATAATTCATTGAAACTCGGGTCGCGCTCTGATAAAAAAAATAAGTGGTATAAGTAATTGTCTGATATCCAGGAAACCCTAAGCCTCGTATTTTCGTTTCCCTCCGGGTGGAAAGGAAACATTTTTGTTTCGTTTCAATTGCCATCCGCGGTGGTAACAAGAACGTACGATGAAAACATAATAAGTAACCCTTGAAACCTACCGAAAAAAGATCTGATGCTTTCCCGGCTTATGCTGGTAATGAAGGCTGTTCGGGTGCTCCATCGGGTAATCTCCTTCATGGCAGCTTTGAAAGAGATAACCCTGCCTTCAAGGCATCCATGAAGGAGATTACCCGTTGGAGCACCCGAGCAGCCTTCAATACCTATTCCTTCTACAGATTTTTAAAAATACGCAACTTTTTCGGGAATGGCTCAAATATTTTTAAGTTTCCTGGATATCAGACAATTACTTATACCACTTATTTTTTATCAGAGCGCGACCCGGGTTTCAATGAGTTATCATCATCTTCAGGCTCACATTCATAATTTCATCTTTGTTATATTTGTAAGCACTTAAATGTTATTTCCTCCATATCTCAAAATTTCTTCCTATCTGTCCCACGCATACACCATTACTGCATTTCAATGAATATACTCCACATCTATCCAATTGGTCTCTCTGATCCTTACATTTAACGATCAGTCTCCTTAAAGTGGCATAAGGTTTAAAAGCCATGCGGAATTTGTCCTGGGGTAGATGATGAGCCATTTTCAGAGAAACTGCATCGAGGTACGTCACTGTGCACCACTGCCTCTTTTTATCCTGTTCAATTTTGCTAAACACTTAATATGCAACTGCCATAGGAGCCATTTTAAAATGAATATTTTAAAATTTTGCAATGACCGCCGTGAACTGGACTCTAGGGAGCAGTTATAAATTTTAAAAATTATTGAAAGTCGGGACAGTACTCTTATAAATGAATATCTCTACCCATCCTTTTCCCCTATTCTGGCGTCCGTTTTAAACTTCATCAAGTAACTAGGTAACAATAAGATAAACAAATCATAATTAGCGCCTTAAGATGATGATATTTCATTGAAACCCGGGTCGCGCTCTGATAAAAAAATAAGTGGTATAAGTAATTGTCTGATATCCAGGAAACTTATAATGGAATACCGCAAATTAAAGCAAGGGTTAGTGAATTTCGTTCAAATATATTTGCCAGTAGATTGTCGTTTTCTGGTAAACGGATGTAACGAAGTGGAACAATTAAAAAAAACACTATCGAAGAATCGAAATTATCTCAAACCTGGAATGAAAAATACTGTGCGTCGCTCACATTCCAAGATGTTCTCGACGAGAGATCACCGAATTTAAGCACCCTTTCACAGATAAAAGCATGACGTCAAGAGCCCTTACCGAGCGGGGCACGCCCAGTCAGATACTCAATAGTCTTTTGCACGAGTCTCGCGAGAGTCACTGCTGTTTGAACTCTTCCGAAGGATTTAATGAAAGGTTAACCTTGAAAGAACTTGAACCAGAGCGCTTACGACATCACCAACTCATGAAAATTACGCAGAAACTTTCTCGCTTTCTTATTTTGAACTTACGACAGAAAAACTCGATTATTTCGGGCTTAACTTTGTAAAAATCCATTGTAAACAATTAAAATGTTTGGCACTTTTTCGCAGAATTTATTTATTTATGAGAATCTTTTTGCCAACCATTCCCCCCTCTTGAAAATTCCCCTGAGGTTTAGAAACGCTCCAATCCCAACGCAACCCTACCCTACCAACGCGCATTAGCAACCAAAAAACAACAAAATAACTATAAAATAACTATTTCTGTACCGGAAGATGTCGCCTCTGCGACGAAACCGGTCGTCATAAATAAATTGTGTGCAAAAGTACCAAACCTTTAAATTTCTTACGACAGAAAGGCTAAATGGGGATGACTGTTTTACCGACGTAACTCATAACCCCTATCCGTCTCTAATTTCTTCCAATGAATCGTGTTTGGATTTGTGAAATTAAAACAAAGGGAAAATACGGTATCTTTGTGTATCATTCAATCATTTAAAACACTGGCGTTGATTAATCATCTCCATATTACGTATTATTATCTTTCATCATCTCATAAAGGGAAACAGCATTTACAAGACGATCCTTGCGGTATCAAAGGCAATCCCATTCGGAAAAGCCCCCAGAACCAATCCGCCTGTCCGCAAAATCCATTCTCCAGGCGACATTTGGCGAAACGCATTCGGAAACTGGGAAGAGTGGAGTATGCCGATGGAAGAGGAAGAGTGTATTCCATTTACCATTCCGGCAGTCAGCCACCCGTTCGGCGACGAAATCTGAAGAATGGAACACGGGAGCAAATCAATATTGGGAGAGCGGTGAAGAGGAAATGATGCCTATGGAAGGAGCAGCCGGAGAAAGAGGTGCAGAAGTCGGCGCGGCAGGAGAAAGTCTCGATTCCGAAGGTGGTGGAAAGGTGGAACAACTTCCAGCGACATTCAGATTTCCTCCGTAAGTCACACCTTGCTCCTGTGCCACTCAAGGATTCCGCAAGGTGATTTTTTCAACAGAGCCGTATGCTACACGGAGAGGCAACCTAACGTATGGAATCCGGTGCAGAAAGACTTAATCCGCGAACTGAACAAAATGCAAAGGAAGGCTGCGCGGTTCGTCAAAGACCGCTACGTGCGAACAGACAGTGTTACTCATATGTTAAGCGAATTAGGCTGTGAGTCGCTGGAGACTCGGAGGCTGCGCGCTAGGCTTAGATTGCTTGAACAATTGAGAATGGATATCTTTAAGAGCGACACGGAGAACATAATGTTAGAGCCACACTTTATTTCCAGGTCCGATAGAAGCGATAAATTAAGAGAGACGTTTTGCCGAACGGATAGATGCGGGAATTCGTTTTTCCCCCGAACCATAAATGATAATGACGGTGTAAACGTCGAAACTAGTAGACAGCTTAAATAAATTTTGTGGAATAGTACTGTGTTTTTGTTTCACCATGAATAGACTTGAATGAAAGGACTTTAATAAACGCTATTCCCAACTTCTTTAGAGCACTTCATTTTTTTAAACTGTAAACGGCTGGTGAAGTAACACCCCCTGCCACACGCCTTTTAGGCTGCTTGCGGGGCATTATGTAGGTGTAGATGTAGAACTCAAAACTAGCAATGTCAAAGTCAAAACTAGCAATGAGTCACAACCTGGCCACAATTCAAAATTCTAAAGTTTTTTTAAGAAGTGCATGATAAGGGTCGTTCTAATATTGTCATCC
The DNA here is from genome assembly GCF_921293095.1 of Ischnura elegans. Lineage (NCBI taxonomy): Eukaryota > Metazoa > Arthropoda > Insecta > Odonata > Coenagrionidae > Ischnura > Ischnura elegans. The sequence goes on along the minus strand of NC_060255.1, from coordinate 91,566,820 downwards.
GCAAAATCGCGATGAGGTAATAAAATAGAAAATTCAGTAGATGAGAGGTAAAGTTAAGCGAGCATAGAACTAAACTTTCTTCATTTAGCCAATCTCTAAAGCCTCGTTAATGACCTGTAACTGACCGACCACCGACTCTCGGGAAAGGCGAGAATTTCAAATGAGGATCACCATCAGTAGACAAAAGAATTTAAAATTGTATCTTTTACGGATCTGTTAACAATATAAAAATATTTCGTTCAATGAGTTTTCTTATGCATCCATTATTTTACTGCGCCGTCAAGATATTAGGATATCCTCATTGGTGACCTTCTTATCAAATTTAAATATACTCTCAACGAATTATAATTGTCGAAATTGATAGCGGAGGGACTAAGGAAGTTGCCTCAGCAGAATTACGGCTCCCGCTACATAAAATAATCGCTTTTGGTTTAAAAAGTTAAATAACCACAAACATTTTTGAAGGAAAATCGGAAGAGAAGGAAAGGCATTGTGGAAAGTTATGAAATGTATTACAAAAAAATGAATTTTAAATCAACGCATTGAAATTATAAACCACCTCGGAGTCTCGTCCCGATCATGCCGAGAAATAGAATTCGCGTCTTGACTTCCGAAATTCTCGGGTAGTCGAGAGTCTCGCACAGCTATCAGCTACTGCCATCACCTTCTCTTATCCCCCCTCCTCCCCTCTCTCCATCCAAAATTAAGTTAAAGCCGAATTGATCGATTTAATCTCTCATAACTTTAAAATAGAAAAACGCAAATGCTGCTACCTACATTTCATCAGTAGGTGACGTCAGTAGAGTTTCGACTTTTGTAAATTTACATAGAGAACCGTTTATTGAAGGAAAGAATCCCTAACGAGAGTGAACATAACAACAAACCTCACGAGGTCGATGCACAAGGCAGAGTGGAAGCCTAGACGATTTGACTTGTTCGACAGCGGTTGGTGATGTCATCAATTTTCCTTCTTAAGGATTAGACCTGCCGATCTTTAGCCATAAAAAGCTTGTGAAAAAGTCAACGGAATGGAAATGTAAAGATACTGGTCTATTAATCTTTCAAGCACTATAGCTGTTGCGTATTATTTCTCATAGTTTTCTCTGTTCAGTTCTTATCGTCTGCTGTAGGCTTCCCCGTGTTCCCGAGGAAGGCGCTAGTAGTCTCCCGGCGTCTTCCTTCGCGGAGACTCATCACAAAATCAGAGCAGTTGACGAATAAGTGACCCGAGAGGCAGTCTCGCTTTTCTCCCTCCCCGGCGAAGCTGAGTGTTCCGCCGGACTCTGCATGCTGCTAGCCTACCCCTGTATGCTGCTCGCCGGTTTTCAACGCATTCTCACCGCTGCTCCGATTCTCCTGACCTGTATTTTCATGTTCACTTCTTTATTATGTTTTTTTAATTTTAATCGTTCATTATATGTTTAACTTGCTAAACTAATTAAATGTGGGAATTTTCTTTTTCCCCTTTACACAGTCCACTTGATTATATCTTTTACCCCGCAAAAGCAATCGCCAATAATTACAAGGTGTGTCAGAAGGAATCTGCAATACTTCATGAGGTGGTAGGGGAGTCGATTTGTAGTATATTTGTCCATAAACATACGGTTGTAACTCCTTGTCTACTGAGCTATGGCAACGCAAACATTTTTAATGCACTTCTCAGTTACCATGGAAACGATTTTTCTTGAGTATCCAGCTTTTTCAACATTTTATTTAATACTCTAGATTTTTTAGAGTAGAATAGAATTATATATATACATATTCATGCTCTACGTATACCCTTGGAGTAAAACACAATTTACAATAATTGGTTCATCAAAAGCATACAGTTCATGAAAATAACATGTGATAACAATAAAGTAGTTTGATTCACAAATAATAAAGAAATGACACGTAAATAGGATTGAAATTCAACAAAACACGGAATATGTTGGCTGTATTTTATGCAGGGGTTTATTTTCGCTCTCCATTGAGTAAAGCCATGAATAATTGATATTTAAATGCATGGCTAAAGCTCTTCTGCTTTAGATCCTCGGGGAGGGAACTCCAAAATTTTAATGCCGTAACTGGAAATGAATTCTGGTAGGTAGTTGTACGTGGAGTAGGATAACTTAAATAGTCCAAAAGGTCTCGTTTAAATAAGCTCAACGGATTTCCTCTGTTTGAAGAGAAATGAATAGTTTCTTTACTTCTACGCTTTTATTCTCAGCTGTAAGAAGATTCTATTTTTTTGTAGAGAGCTCCCTCCGTCTGCGCTATTCTACTGACTACCTATTTCTTGCTCCGCTGGCACATATAAATAGCTGAAGTAAGGGGTACAGCGAAAACTTTGAAGCCAGTGGTGATAAAAATTATGCCATAATTGGGAATGAATTTAAGGATGTAATGGAATCCATTTAATTTAAAGGCAAAAAGTAAAAATTTCATATTACGACCAGTCCATATTATTTACCCAAAAAACTTCGAGATTATCGTAGAGGATATAGGGGAAACTTCAGCTGTCGCAGATCATTTTATGTCGGGGCCAGGACACAAGATCCTCCTGGATGAGGCCAAAGCCATTGCAAGAAAATCTGCATATTATCCACGGCTTATTAGAGAGGCGATAGAAATTTCTAAACGACCTATGAATTTTAACAGGGATGATGGATATAATTTAAGCCATGTGTGGGAGAGATATATTTCGAAAATTTAATAACAATATTCCACTTTTCATTTTCCTTTTTTATAGTAGATGTTTTAAAGAAGTTGGCTTTTATTTTATTTTTATTTACTTTTTTTAAATACCTTGACAACAATGGACCAGTTTTTCCAACGGTACGATAGATGTTTATATTTTCATTCTCCTGACGACGTTCCTAGTAAGTGGAAAGAAACGTTGAGACAAATATTAAGCACGCAGACGTACACCCGTAAATGGATTATAATAGTGATATAGGGGAAGGTTGCCTAAAACGCACCAATTTTGGAAAAAAACGAATTATCTCAAAAATAAGTGATGCAATATAAGTTTTTTATTGTGCTCAATGTGAGGCTCAATGTCTACTTCTCTCACAATTTTTGGGGAATATCAATTCCATTTTTAACACATGTATAAAAATTAAATTTCAAACCTCTGCAAACGGTGCAATTTAGGCTACCGGTTTCCCAAATCGCAACACTGGAGGCCAAAATTAGGAAATGATGTTTCAACGACAATGAGAGGCAGAGAGGCAAGTTATTTAAGGCTATTTTAGACCCCTTAAAAGAGCAAACATTTGCATTGAAATACCCGTAATAAAAGGAACGAAAAAAGTTAAATAAGTCAAATCTTTGGCATGAATGATAGATACAGATTTTGCTTGCTAAAAAATCTGCAATATTTGAAACAAAATTTACAAGTCTTTTGCAGAAGTGTTTACGCATTAGAATAGTCTTTTCACGGCAGCTTTTTTAGGATTTCTTACATCGCACAGGTGTAGAGAGACGTGGTGCGACCGCCATTTTATATGAAATCATTTTCACTACCTGAACACGTGATCATACCACGCCGTTAATGGCACGAAATGAAACACAATAGACTTCAAAAATATGATATGTAGCTAAAAATATGTAAATACATCTTATTTGTTTAGTTTTGTAGTATTAATAAAAGTTATTTGTTTTCAATGTTCTTGTGAAAAGGCGAAATAAATAGTAGAAGAGATCATCTTTTCTTAATACCCACGCAGCTGAATTGTCACTATACTGGTGGCCACAATCGAAGTGTGGTGTGCTTGGTGATGCAGAAAGTTCCAAATAAAGCCATTAGAATGCATGCATATCTAATACATTGGTTTCTAGGATGGTGGTTTGATTTGGGAAGCGGTGTGATTTAGGCAACTCTCCACTAAACGAGTAATCATTTACAAAAAAAAATCCGGTCAAGTAGTATTATGCGTCCTTGTAAGCCGTACGTATCCTAGAGTACAATTGAGATAGAGAGGACGAAACAGCGGTCCTTGCTCCCGCGAAGCGAGCATTTTTGTCGGGAAAGACCTGGATTTGGACAGTTCCCGCCTTAATGAATTGCGCGCGTCGAGAAGCCATTGCGAGTCCCTGCTCTAGACAGCAGCAACGATGAAAAGGAATGTGATGGGTGAAAAATACCCGACGCTCAGCTTTTAACGAGGAAAAGCTCCGACCCTCTCCACACTTCGAAAGCTCCACTCCTCTCAGATTGATTTCGTTCCTTTCGCTTCCAAATCGGAAGAGAATGCAACATGAACTTCTGAAGTCCTTACCAGGGCCCTTACAAATGATGTAGATGCGCTATTAGTGGGTATTAAATTAATGTGGTTGGATAAATCACGGAGATGGTTACAAGTCACGCAAAAATAATAGGGTAGTTAATTGACGTGGTTGGATCTATCACGGAGGTGTTCAAAAATCACGCAAAAATCACTTTTTCATGCAAATGTGTATATGACAATAATCGTGCTATGAATCTATAACGATATTGAACGGAAGATAAACCTACTGCTATATTTACTGACTAATTTTGGAATTATTCGAACGTTTACTAATTTCTATATTTACGCATATCATAATTATCCGCCGGTAAAATATCACTATAATCTACTTTTACTAATTGGTTAATAAATTAATATAATCACAAATGACACCGTTGGAGTTTTAAACAATAACAAACTATTCGCTTAATTTAAGGGACGCCAAGAAATCGGAAAAACTGTGAAGAGTGACGAAATAATTATTTACAGAAACTACTCAACCTACACGTTCGGGGATAGCCAAAACAATTCAGAAAAAAAGATATTTAATTTGATTTTATATCTTCAAATGACATGATGCCTTAAACTTAAGAATCACTCCAAAATAGAAAACGGTGAACAAGGAATTCCATCACTTCATCCCTTCCAACAAGTGCAAGCATGGGGAGAGATAGGATAGCAGAGAACCACCAGGATACTTATGTGATAATGTCATTTCCATTGAATTTATCAGGTTGTAAATAATATATATTGTGTCATTTTTCCAATAAAATACCCACAAAACCCTTTGAAGTAGTATAAATTTGGTAATGTTATCGGAGTACCGTCCCCAAACCTATACCCCCCGGTTTTAGCAGATAATAATGGAAGAATAAAAACAGTAAGTGTTTTGCTAAAAATATATTACCTGTATTTTTCAGTCAAAAATAAAGATAACTCTGAAAAGAAACTCTTAGAAAGTCATTTAAAAATAAAAAAGATAAATTTGTGCAAGAATAAAGCAACAATGACATTTAAAGGCGATATTTTTAATGAAAAGTGAAAAAAAAACTCCAGAATAATTACCATGTTCAAAGTTGCCTCAGAAAAATGAAATGGTCGACTATTAGTATCCATTTGATATCCCTTTGGTATAAAATTAGAAAAATGATTTATGTTCAAAACACTTTTTCCTAGTAATTCACTCGATACGGATCAGCGGAGTCCGTAGCGAAAACTTCTTTTCCTACGGCAATAAACTCCCGAGATTCTCATGATTTTTACATATTAACTACATACTGAGGATAATTTATACCACATGAAAGCAAAGAGCTTTAGCTACATATTATCTTCGAATCCTCTATGCAAATAAAATTTCATTCCTTTTCGGTCCATATTTTCTTCATTAAAATTGCAAGTTTCACTTTTTCTCCATTCTTTGATTCCGCAAAATGAGAGTGCCTTCGCAACAGTTGATAGTCTCATGAAAATAATGAGGTACTAATTCTTACGAGAATAACATCACTATATCTGAAAGTCTATTGTTAGCTCATTCAAAGAAATTACAGGACCGATTCCACTATATTTCATTGGGCCATTTCTGAATTCCGAGCAAAAGTCAATCACCTTATCATAAGTGTGCGATCTTATCTCTTTCGATTATCGCCAATTAGAAACAAACAACACTCAAATAACTCTTTTCTACCGCCGCGGCGGTACTATTACTATTACGGCGCACCGTAATACTATTTTCTATCACCAAAATACCATTTTTTACCATAAGCGACTGATTAAACCACCCAATTAATAGGAATCATTCAATACTAAAAGTTTTACTCACTCTTTTCCATCTATCCATCACTACCAGCTATTTTTCAGCTTACCTGAAAAAAAATTATAAGGAATGATTAGATATAGAGTAACCCTTCTCTTAAAATAATAATCAGGTGCATATCAAAACAGCAAATAACATTGCTAAGACCATCAACAGTTAACAGGAAGAGTTGACATTAGTGGTAGAAATCGAATAGCAAGACAAAATAAAAATTCTTCGTAATAATGGAACAATTTTTTATTATTGAACACTAATAAATTGTGAAATAGCATCATACATTTAATTTAAAATCCTGAAGTAACCACCCTAATACTTATTCATAATATGGGTTTATAGGGTGTATAATAATGGTGAGAATGCACAATCGTATTGTTGATGATTACAGAAAGCTCTCGTTTCCATACTATGACTGACGCCTTTATTAAGTGAAACTCGATTCATCTTCAGTTCCTCACCTCTGTGTCAAGCTTCCATTGTTGCATCTAATCACCTCGGTAACTGGGGAAAATTACAACTCTCTCCCCATCCGATAAATACTGCACACCTGTCATGACACCGCTAAATTTTCGATATCGTCCGTGCTAATAATGACAGAGAAATATATCCTAAAATGATTTTTACTGCAATAAATAAAATAAATTTTCCCAAAATTTATCATTGAAAATTTTAATGTCATCTATGGAAATAAAGCTTTTATCGCAAAAAAAAGGCTTTTGAAATTTGAAATGACTAAGATTATACGAAGTCTATTGTAAAAAATGCGACCATTCTCTTTCTGGATGGCATAAATTAAACGAAACACACATCAAGCACAAATATCAGATTCCCTTCCTCACTGCACAATAAGTTCAGCGTTTCCATGGTAACTGCAAAGTAAAATCAACATAATGATGGCGTTGCCAATGCTCAGTAACTACAGAGTTGCGACCCCTTGTTGATAAGACAAAAAAATGTGTAAAATTGTCTCGCCTTCCACCTCCTGAAACACTGCAGATTTCTCCTGAAACACCTTTAATTTTTTTAATCCCACTGAAGTACACAGAAAGTCATAGAAGAATATGGAGTCTTGACTTAGCTTGTTAGGTCTATTATATATTTTACCTATCTCAGAGGAAGATTTTCCAAGCCCAATTCATTTGCGGAGATTGAAGTTTTGTCCTGTGCATCGTAGTATCCCTTCACAAAACCAACAACTCTATCCGCTGCACTCAGGCTGTTGCCATAAAAACTTCGCACAGTCTGGCCAGGGCTTCACGCAGAAAAAGAGAGGGTTGTATGGCTCGAATGAAGCCACCCACGAAATCGAAAACGGATTTTATGGTGGGACCAGGGCGTGATAATACAGCTGTAAAATCTCCCGCGGAGGATTGGGGGCTCGGAAAAACATGACCTTGGTTTCACCCCAGCCGAACGGAAAGGTAAGGCGTGCTGAAATACGCGAACAAGCACTTGTATTGCGGCCGTGAAAATCTCACCGTATTGAATCTCACATTGACAACATCCTCCTGAAGCATCCACGCTTTCGCCGCAGCTACCTGCAGGTACTACGAGATACAACTCCTACAGTGTGGTGTTCCAATGTCGCTGAATATAGGTCCCCTTTCACCGAGAAGATAGCTATCGGAGAACGTTGCCGAGGGAAACATGATGCCTCAGAAAGGATTTCGTTGTAGTCCTAGATTGTTTTTTTGGCCGGGAGCACTTCAATTGTTTTATTTTGAGAGGAATGGCGAATTTGATACTGTAACAGACTTTAAGAGGTAGGTGTTCATTGAATATGCTAGACCCAGGAAGACAAACATAATATTAAGCCATAATCATTTCTATAAATTTTAGATCAAAACAACATTCACCGCCACAAAAATTTTCATGTCCCAGTATCTATCAATCTATTTCCATGAGAATTAATTGCCAACTACTATATTCTGTACATAATACTACATGAAAAATATAACTCTACGAAGAACAACATTTCGAACAGAAATAGTAAAAATGAGTGCAGATATAATAGGCTAAGTGAAGAAAAATGCTGATGAAAATAAAGGAAAGAGAAAATTATAAAATAAAACAGGAAGAAAAAAATCAATCGCCGTAGTTGGTGCATTAATTGTGAACTAATTATCTCCAAAAACTAGAGGAAATGATTGTATATTAAATCATTGGTTAAGCTATCTATTTATTTCATTTATCCTTGATAAGCAACCTTCCACTCGAGTGAAAATATGCAAAATTAATACGCCATTACTTTCTTTTCGAGGAAAAATACTCACTAAATTATAACAAAATACCAATCGTTATCACTGTTTTCGTCAATATTCGTTGTTCCAATATTAATAGATTCATGTTACTGACCAAACTAGAGCGACCAAGATCATCCTTTGCGGAAATATTAGTTCATGGTACAAAAATTAATTGCATCGAACATTTCAACACTTATGTGTTTCTTGGCTCCATGTCAATTTCAGCATGTACAGCACAAACTATGCCATTTCAGACCGTATCCTACGTTTTTCTATTTCAGGATGAATACAGAATATTTCTACAAAGTAAAGTAATCAATTTATTTCATTCGCCTATTACAGCCAATCGCAAGGGATAAAAGTACACTGTCGAGAAGTTGAAGGGAAATGTAAATGAAAGCATTGAGATAAAATCATTACCATTGACTTTGAAAGGCAGGACAAAATTATACTATTTTACGCATCGATTTTATACTGTATACAATAGTTTCAAAAAGAAGCTTTCTTTCAATACATAATGTTGATCATGATAAAATACTTTACATTGGATTTTTATGATACTCAGTTTAGGTTCCATTGACGGTAATATCAGGGCCCTATTCAAATTGTTAAAACAAGTAACCTTATGACTATTATGTAGTATTTTTTCAACGGTTACCTCTACAAAAAGCTAGTATCGAAGCCACTGATCATGACTGAAGAAATCTTAAAAATCTCGTAAAATCCGCGGAACCATTCAATATACGGGTTTACCTTGAGGTACCATAAAGGTTGAAATAACCTGCGCCTAGTACATTCCACAGCTTAAATAATTAGTAGAAGCTTCAAAACACGACTGTGATATCAATAACACGGTAAAATTACACACAGATGTCAATATTATAGTTTCACAAACTATTTTGTAAAAAATTACCATCAACATGGCAATGGGATTACTAGGTTACTATTGCGGTACATTCCACAGCTTCAGTTAATTGACAGAAGCTATATGTATTTCATAACATTATCACGTTACAATAACACAAGGATGTCAATGTTATATTTTCAAAAATTATGGTGTCAAAAAAACGCTATCAACATGGTTATGACAATAGTATGTTACCATAGTGGTATATTCCACAGGTTAACTTATTCGGCAGCAGTTTCAACACATAAATGTCATTGAATCGTCAAGGTACAAATAAAATTTCACCGATCACGGTTCCTAAAAATATCATTGCCATGAAAATCTAATTTGCATGTCACTACGGTGGTTGGTACTTAAAAAGTAAAATCAAGGCATTTTCGTAAAAAGATTTTCACAGCTTTTTTTATCAATTTTGGTGGTTGTTTTCGCGAATTGCTGCGTAGGTAAGATGGTCTGATGGCTGATGTAGGTAACATTTTCTTTCTCAACGTTTCACTCCTCCTACTGGGAGCGTTTTCAAGAGAATGGAGACGTCAAAAGAACACACTGTGGCACATGTAGCAAGAACGCAGATAAATATATAAATAGATAGATAGATAGGTGATGATAAATAGATAGCTTAACCGATGATTTAATGTAGGTACAATTATTTCCTTTAGCTTTCGAGGATAATTAATTAGATAATGCTGAGTAAGAAAATGTTACCTATGCCGCAATTCCCGAAAACAACCACCAACATGGATAAAACCAAGGAAGTTTCTTTTTCTCAATCCGCCAAAACCGTTTTCTTTCTGCGTCGCGGGAGTTCAAAACGGCGGATATGTAAACCAGCCTGCCGTCTAGAAATCGCGAACTACACTTCGCGGGAGTGGGCGCGCAGACAACTTTGAGATACGCTCCCCGGGGCAATATTGCGTACCCCCACGAGGAGGGTAGCGAGGCGAATAGGTTCCAATGCCCGAGGGAGAAGCAATGAGGAAGTGCTCCGCCTGAAATCCCCGTAAATCTGCGACGAAAAGGATCGACCCTCGCGGGGCATGCTGGGAAGAGGGGGCGTGGCTCCATTCAAGACGAAACGCGACGAAGGCTGTGGATGGGAAGGAAGGTGAGAAGCGGAGGAGAGGTAAGAAAATAAGGGCCTAATGGGAAGAAAATGGATTCTAGGCACGGTGGACGATCAATTGAGGTTGTGGATGAAGCAATTAAGAGAGGAAAGTGATACGAGATCCGTTTCCAACGGGGCGATACCACAGGCGAGGATTTTGGGGCACTCTGCCGGGGCCAATGAACTCGGAAAGGTCTCCCCGTACCCGATAACGCACGAGAACTTGTTATGAACTGTACACTGATTCACCGCACGTAAGTGCTGACAGAATAGGGTGGGGTTTCCTTTTATTTTTTTACTGCCTATATCGAAAGATTATTACTCCTGGAGTACGCAGTTCAAGCTTTTAGATTTTTAAATGACGATATATATTTTTCGCGATTAAATGAAAAGTGAAAATTGTCAAGCGCGCGAAAACGCGACGGCTAAGTATGAATGCTGGGAAAACGCCGTGTGACGTCATTCTTGCTCCCGCTGACGCCGTGTGAGGTGATCTTGGAGCGAGGATGTGTGCGCCGCTGCGATGCAGGCTGCTAGGAGGTAGCAGAGTACCCTGCTAGCTGGTAGCGCTTGGCTTAAATAAGGATTATTAATACCCTATCAAACGAAGGAAACTTTCCGACCATAGGCAGTTTTAATAGGTGATTATTAAGGGATGTTTCCCTGAGCTCTGTGTCTCATGCATGCATTGGTAATCTCAGACGATGTAAAACTCCTATCTACTCGTAAAGAAACTAGGTCCCCCCTGGTCCAATGTGGCCTTTTTCATATGCGTTTATGCCATGCCATTCGTCTAAACTGGGGTTTCTAAAACCAATTAACTTTTATATTATGAATACACTAATGGTGGATAGCGAATCGAAATCAATGCCTTTCGTTTTCTTTGATGAAGGAAACTACCCTATTAACTAAGCACTGCAGGAACAAGTGACTTTGTACGCAGTCACGCGCACGGTTGCAAAGTTAAATACACCAACGGATGAAGTTCGCCAGGAAAAAATATTTGACTTAGCCGGGATTCGAAACCCGTATCTCCTGATTGTCGGACAGGTGTGTTAACCAGTTCCACCACCAAGCCATTTTCTCTGAGCGAGCTTCGGGATGGGTTTTACCGAACAAGATGTTGACTGCGTACTAAATCACTTGTTCCTGCATTGCTTTGAAAAACGACGTCTCATCCCTGTGACAAAATAAGGTTTTTTCACCCCGACAGAGGCTCAGTAAGCACGATCCTCGCCACATGTGCAACAATGTGTTCTTGTGACGCCAAGATCTTGTTCGGCAAAATCCATCCCGAAGTTCACTCTGAAAAAATGGCTTGCTGGTGTAACTGGCAAACACACCTGACCGAAAATCGGGAGATCCGGGTTTCGAATCCCTGCTAAGTTAAATATTTTTTCATGGCGAACTTCTTCCGTTGGTGTATTTAAGTATTCAACTAGTTTAGGACTTTTCACTTTTAACTTATGTGCATGTGCACACTGTGCACTGAGCATCTTAATATGGTGGTTTCCAATTGAATTTTTTAATGGCCTAAATAGAAAGATATCGAATCGAAAGTGGGGCTTTAAAATTAGCGACCCGCACTCAATGTGTTAACTGAACACACCTCGCATGTGTCTTTTCCATTCCACCCCATGTGTCACCGAGGGCGAGGCGCGGATCGTAACGGCGCGAACGAGGAAAGGTGACTGCAGACGTCGGCGGCGACGATTACATTCCCCTTTCATCGCGAAAATCCCATTCGTCAAAGGAAAGAGGCAAGTTTGCGCCGCGAGTCGTGGAAAACGAGAGTGCGTGTCAAGACGAGCTGAAGGCATTCCACAAACGCCAGATGCCTCCTCTCAACACTCCCGGGACGTCGTCGCGGCATTTCAAGGTGTCCCATCTGTATCCACATATTACTCCGAGAACTCCTCGGGGGGTTTCTACGTATAGGCAAGGGTTTATACGACAAATAAGTTTAAAGTTTATGAATTTTCAACCATTGATACGTCATCCAAAAAAGGCCTTATTCACAATCCCACAACCGGTAGTATTTTTTTAAACGTATTGCATGCTCGTAGCCTATGTTATCATACAGAACCATTCTGGCTATACAGACCATATCCTTGTAAATATTTTTTTCATTCAAAAACATCCAATACGGCCAATAACGCAAAACATATGAATATAAGACTTATAATCTGAAGCTTTAACAAATATAAACTTAAAAAAAATATAACAAAGAATAAAAACAACGATTCAGGAGAAGGCTTTTCGTAGCTTCCTCTTGAATAATCCGAATGGCATTCAGAGATCCTGGGAAGGGTAGGTAGACGAAATGGCGTTGAAAAAGGTAGGAAGTCAGTGAAAAAAATATCTCTGGGAAAAAGAAAGAAGGATGACAGGCTGGTGTAGTAGATGGCTATTACGGAGGGCGCGTATGGGAATGTGGGGTGAAAATTATAGGAGAATACTTATAATCTGAAGCTTTAACAAAAATCTGAGGTGCAATGAAGAAGGATTGAAACAATTAAGCCTGAAGTTTTCAGTCACAATATAGAGTAATTAGCAATGAAAGAAATTTGCAAGTGCATAAATACCTAATAATGGCGTATAAAAGATTTCTTGCCATTTAAGGCATTGTAATTGAATGAAAGAACATAAATATGCCTAAGAATGGATAGTGGGGCCAATTATAGGGAAGACATTATTTCAGAGTGAGACGAATTACGGAGGTGTTTAACGCGTTAACCTGTATCTCAAATATGCAAATTTAGCTCGTGATGAAAAAAAAAAAAAGTTAGGTTTAAACATTTCAGATACAGATAAATGGTCGGAAAGGGCTAGTTATTTTACCCTGAAAATTTCAAGCTGATAGAGCAATTGAAAATAAAAGAACATACTTTTTAGGCTCAGTAATATATTTAAAAAAGCACGAACCAGGTTTTAAGTCATAGTTCCATCTTCGGGTGTTAAAGGTGTGACTATGCTATGAAACCTGGGTCGTGCTTTTTTTAAATGTATTAGTTATCCCCATAAAGTTATTTCTTTAATTTTCCATAATGGCAAGGTTTCAAACAATTAATCCTGCAGTTATCAGTCATATGATAGAGTAATTAGCAATGGAAGACACTTCGTCACTTCCACAATTTATTTTAAAAGTAGGACCGGTTTCGTCTGTTGCGTCATTATCAAGTACATAAATACCTAATAATGGCGTATAAAAGATAATGGCATGCCTGCCGAAACCAGGAGTAAATTTTGGAAGCAACGAAGTGTCTTTCAGTGCTAATATGGAGCCCATCCACCACGTACAACCTTCAAGTTTCTATTGAATGATAGAGTAAGTTTGAAACACGTCATGAATAAAGGCCGGTCGATAGGGCTTGGTGCCTTCCTTTAAGCCCCTGATTTGAATCGCAATATTTGTGGCGGAAATTTCGAAGACCTAAAACGTTTTGCTCTAAATCCCCATCCCTCAATTTAAAATTTTCGTATAAACCGCATAAAAACACTTTTTTTACATGTGGCAATGTGAAGAACTTCAGATTTTCCTAGCCTTTAAACAGTACGAAAGTTCTCAGGCGGTGCTGTAAAAACAGGAAACCGACTTATTGACGGCTATGCCTGCTTAAGTCAAGAGAGTTGAATGCAGCGCCATTTTTTAACGGGTATACACACACTCAGAGCGCCAACGGCCATAATACCCCGCACGAGTGAGGCTCTGAGCGCTTATCTCAATTTTCTGGATGGTTTAACTCTTATGGAGCTGAAAGTTGGGTTAGCGTTAGTTTTCTGCTCCAACAATACGAGAGAAGGAATAATGGAGAGAAAATCAGCGATAAAATTTGTGTAATCTTAAATAAAATCGCTGAGGGAATAGGCTTAGCGTCCTATCCGATGGATAGAGAGATTAACTTAACATACAATATGTAACGCATCCATGCAGTGACTGATAATCCTCAACCACTGCAGGAGTTTGGAACCCAGGCTGTCACAGTGGAAATACATTAACTCTCCAAATCATCTACCCCCCAAAAAAACAATGCTTTGTAAGGAGACTCATCAAAACCTCCTACAAAGCACTCCAATTCCTAAAATCCGCTTAGCCCAAACAAGAATACAAAAGGACTTCGGAGAGAAGAATTGAACAGCTCGTTTTTTGCAGTTCGGAAAAGAGAAAGGACAGTCGTAACGTCTCAAGTAATAGGGCAGATTACAGGGCCAAAACGGTTGTTTTCAACGTCTCGTAAAAAGCTAACGACTTGGGTAATAAGATTTTTTTAAGAGCAGGAACCACTATTTCATCTGTTTACGATAGGATGGAAACGTATTTCTCGACTGTTTGCAAGAATGATATATCGTAGACACGACTCGTCCTATTACCTAGAAGAAAATACCTGCTGGTACACGAAGAGAAATAAATGGCCTGACAATGAAAGGCCATGTCGATCAGTAAGGTTAATATCATCATAAAGCTCAATTATATCACCAATTATTCTACTTTATAACATACTCTTCTTATCAGAAACTGTGTTGTGAAGAAAATGCTCGCTATCAAGAAACTTGAGAGACAGTTGCGGCTGGAAATTCAGTCGTGTGGATATATTTCTCAAAAATAGGAATATTGTAATTGAGAAGAGGTATAATTTACTTTTATGTAGTAATTTTTAACCAAATCTACCTGAGGATTATCAGTCACGTTGGCAACGGTAATATTTCTCACCAGCAGTGCTTTTCGGAACTAATAACGGCAAATCTCTGCCGTAGGAACTCGAAAAACCCGACGGTTGCTCATTCAAAGTAGGAAATAATCGTTCACATACACTCGAAATCTTCAAATGCGATTCGGCAAGGTCAAATATTTCACGAGCAAGCTATTTTCTCAATGTGGTTACTTTAATAATCAAACCAAGCCAAAAAGTATCATATACAGCTAGATACTATGTATTTTTGGTTTTTCAGTCTATCCGAAAGAAAGGAATGACTTTTTTTTAAGTACTCTTATAAGAAAAGTGTATATATATCAAGTTTACGATTTCAAATTGCTTTTGAATTAAAGTAACATCCATGTACGCCTATGCAAGACATTTGCGGAGAATTTTAATAATTTCATTCCTCTGCAACGAATGCTATAGATACTAACCATTCTATTCTGTGAAGATAACCTTCTGAAGATCGGTGTATTTCAATATATTTATACATTTATAAAACCTCGTCTCCTCCTTCCTTTAAAACATTCGGTCGAAAAAAATATTTTCGAACCAAATAAAAACTAAAAGGAAGCCTTATCAAAAGTCTATAGGTTAATTGAAACCAGCAGAGGGAAAATTATATGAGAACTGACGTTTTCCCTAGTGTATGAGATAAACGAATTTTTCGGGGCCTTGCAAAAGGTGAAAGGCTGCTTTTTTCTCAATGAAATACAATCCTTGCGCAAGAATGGAGCCTATTACCCGGTGCACAGCGCGAAAAATTTTAATGAATATCAAATGAATTTAAAAAAAATATGAAAATGACGGTTTTTCCGAAAAGACTCATTAAACCCACAGCTAAATTATAAATACATGTTTGGTAAAATAATGCAATTACGACCTTGTCATTCGATATCGTTACTTAGTGACAACATACATCCTTCGACTCTTTACTCCATTCGTGGAGCGCTATTTCCTCATTCATAATTAAAAATATTAATAAGGTTAATGGTCTCGTGTAAATTAAATCCAGAAAAACTTTCACATCGAACCAAATAAATCTAAAAACTAAAGCAGGAGTACCACATAATGAAGTGAAATTATTTTCATGAAACCCGAAGGCATGATGGCTATATTTTTTTTCTCCTACCATCATTTCGTTCTTCAGCTCAGTATTAGTGATATCTTTGTTTTGTTTAGGACTCGAGATCCTCTTCCTCATTTTCCACAAAAATGTGTCCTCAATGACATTAAAAATACAAGAAAGGAAGTTCCATTGCAGGGCAACGAATTAATTATGATAAATCACCTCGGCCACATTTGCTGGAAACTTTAATGACACTTGCAATGGGACTTGTTGCTCTGGAGAAGAAGATGATTACGAAAACATGGGAGCTGGGACTTTTGAAATGTCCGCAGCGTGTAAGGAGGAATTTCCTCTTAAAATGTACAAGTTAACCCATCTCAACTTATCTCAAGACAGACTCTCTTCCCCAATTCGCTGGTAGTTCAGTCTTGTTACGTATCCTACCCATCCCTAACGCTGACACCGAAGCTATGAACGAAGTACCAAATTTTGTTGAGCTGCGATTTATCGTTAAATTCAACGACTTTTAATGCCATAGGTGGTGCGTGGAATAGAAATTAAATTTATATAATAAGTAAAAACTTCCCACACATCATAAACCACAAATAAGGAAATAAACATTGTTGAATCGAACATCGTGTTTTTGTGGGTCTAGAAAATCCTTACCCACAATTAGCTTAAAGTAATTGTTTTGCGAATTAAAACCGTATTAGAAACGTAAAAAATGAAGAATTAAAGGCAACAGTGAATTATATTCAACTTCAACAATCTCCTTTGACTTAAATCCAGCGAAACTAGCACAATATACAAGTAGGTAGTTAATTTATATTTATGACCAAGTTAATTTTGGAGGGTCAAATTAAACTAATTAGTTCATTAATGACAGATCCGCTGAAATTAAATGAGGTAAGTCCAATATGACACAATAAATTCACAATATAAAAATTATATCCTTAGATTCGATGTTGCTATCTCATCATAAGTTGATTTTTTTTAAGTATTCAGAGTACATTTCATTTTGAAATTAATTTTCAATACTAAGTCTACAGTTACAATCATAGGAATGGGTGAGAAAGGGACACGATGGGTCTGCGCACATTCATTTCCACGGTTAGGGCTTATACATTGAAAAATGGTTGCCTGTCAAATGTATAAGTTCGAAATAAATACCTTTTATCTTTACGGCGTATTTTCTGCAAAAAGTTGTCTTTCCACAAAAATTTCGGGAACCATTAAAATCCAAAAAAATCCAGGATAATTTTCAATACCTTTTCAAAACCAATAATGCAAAGGTGCAATCTATTGACGGCAGTAAAAAATTGATCTCCAGCTATTTGAATTCGGAAAAAATTAGCCAGTGAAAATGAAAAGGCTAGAAAAAAATACCCAGAAATTTCATCCATAACGATCTAGACGATTCCTCATAAAATTGAAGGCAACATGCCGAGAGAAAGAGAGATTGTAGTTATATTCTCTGTCACAAGAATTTTTTCTCCCAAAATAGATGGCGTGAATTCACAAAAAAAGCAATCATCTCCTTATATTCTTGCAAAAATTAAACTTGGGGTGCTCACACGAAATCGAGAGAATGTCTCTTTTGTGTCCGTAACAATCACGTGGGATGAAATACATTTCCTCATTTGGGTGTCACGCCTACACAAAGATTTGCGAATTAAATTGAATCGGAGGCAACAACTCCACTTGACAATGCACTCTCCTCTCGAAATCTATAAGACTATTTCAGATAACAATGGTGCACGCGAAATTTTCCCTTACCATAGCGTTTTATGAGACGAGGATATTTTATTTAAATACGAGGGTTACCCAGAAAGCAATGCACAATGTTTTTTTCTTCAACATTCATTGACTGAAAGTAATGAGAATCACAAATATGAATAAATGAAGTTTCAACTACACATCCTCTTTTTCCACGTAATATCCGTCCCGTTCTATGGCATTCCTCCAATGCGAAACAAGGGCGTGTTTGCCCTCTTGGTATCAGGCCTTGCTCTGGTTCCCAACCGCTGCAAATCTTGGTGCTCCGCCGAACCGCCTTCTGATGTCATCGTCAGCGACTTCACTACTCCTGCTGATAGCAGATACTCCATAGACTTTTCACAAACGATTTGAATAATCCATAAATATTCCACATCCGCAGGGAGAAATTCAATGACAGAACCACGAATGTTACAACAGGGGATCCTCAATTCGGCCTCTAAATTCGTTGTAATTGTC
This sequence comes from Ischnura elegans, assembly GCF_921293095.1. NCBI lineage: Eukaryota > Metazoa > Arthropoda > Insecta > Odonata > Coenagrionidae > Ischnura > Ischnura elegans. The sequence continues at coordinate 91,548,504 of NC_060255.1, read as the reverse complement.
CGCGCATTTAAATGAGTTTACAAAAGTCGCCACCCGCGGCGCTGACTGACAAATTGCTCTGAGTGTCACGGGAAAACAAGGCAAAAATCAGCGGTTTTGGCAGAAGTTTATATATGTTCATGATGATGTGATATACCAAATTCATATAAGCTCAATGCTACTCCTCGCAATTAAAAATATGGCACTGCAAAATATTTGAAAAAGTGGATTTCATTGCACTCATCACCGCCCCGCGGACATTTTTAAAACCGATTAAAATGCGATCGAAGGGGCAACAGAAATCAGCCTTCTATGGGATGGAATTGGGCCTCCTCTATGCAGTCCCCTGTGACAGAACGCTGCTTGAAACGTACTACATCACTTACATATGCCATTTTGAAACCTTCATGCGGCCACGCTATCCGTTGTAGGAGCCAGAAATTTTGCGCGGGCACCCATGAAACTTTATGTAATGCATATGTGACGTTTCGCATTCGTACAGGCATTGGCGGCTCAGAAAAAAAATCTGGTGCATTACTTTCTAGGCATCCCTCTAACATGGTGAACACCCGGTGTAATGGTGAAAAAATCTATTTTTATTAAAATCGATAATCGAGTCATAATAGTCTAAGAACGAGAAAATCGAGATCGAGCCACAATCCTCGAGTTTCGATCCAAATTCGATTTTTCAACTTCAACCGCGACCATTTCGTTTGGTATAAGCAACGTTACCAACAGCCTATGATAGCTTCATCAGTACCATGTGAAAGACTGTAGACCCGGAAAAATTTGTGCCCCGTTAAGATTACTATTGTCCCAGCGATCGTCCTAACGATAGTTGCCGTGTGAATTCATGTCCGGACAATAGTTCACGTAGTTCCTAACGTTGCCACTTTACGATGGTTGGGCGCTGCGGAACCGGAAGAGGAAGCGACAAGAGAAAGACGAAAAGCTCCCATCGCTTCATTTTTTCATGATGTTATCCCAGTACGGAATAATATGGGCTTAAAAAGAATTTTACGAAAAATATACGTTTAGCACAATAATACCTTTATCCAAAATGCCTCAACAGCTTTGCTAACCGTTCAGTTTCTCGTTCACTTTTGATTTCAGCACTGGAGTTGGTCTTTCTTAAAAATTTTAGTGAAGCCGAATGGTTCCAAGTGGTGATCCCAAAACATTCACGAGAGCGTCCATTTGCGAATTTTTACTAATAATCATGCAATCATGTATTCTAAGCTGATTCTGTCTACTATTTTAATGTGTATTTTGAGTGTTTTTCGAATGGATAATAAATATGTTTTTGTAAAATCTGTTTTTTTAGGTTTCTTCGATTTTTTTCTCAATTTTTCGATCTTTTCTTCATTTGTCGATTTTTGTTGAAGAGTTGAGCATTTCATTTCAATAAATATCCGATTTTGACCGACATTTTTCCAAAACTAACCCAGTGATTCAACCCTAAGATTGGCTAATATGGGCGAAGATAGACGTCACCTCCTGACTCTCTACTCTTTGACTGCTGTCCTTGCAAAAGTCGAGAAAGAATTTCAAGTGCTACACATCGATAATTATAAAATAGGTTGTAATAAAATGAACAGAAAATGAAAGGAAATAGATTTATATGTTTCCCCAAAGTCATCTGAAACGTATTTTCATGGTAATAATGACCGGCCTCGATGGTGGCGGGATAAATTCCTCTTTAGCCAAACAAGAAGTCGCAGGTTCGAGTTCCACCGAGGTAATTTGCCTTTGTACAGAGCATGGGTATTCGTACACGTGTAATTATTGTATTTGTTATAAACCCCGATGTAAAAGACGAAAATGTGCTGTTTTGGGAGGGGTACGGTTAATTAGATTTAAAAAATTAATATGTACTCACAGTAACGTCTTTTTACGATAGTTCCAACTTGAATGCAATTTTACTCTCCATTCTAAACATTTTCTTCATGCATTGACATGAGAGTCGATGTAATGAAGGAAAGATCCCTAGCATAGGTACCCCTTTGCAGAACTCAATAGTAAACGTATGGGCACATTGCGAGACGTTAACTGTTTGTATTACTCATTTTACTACGCGAAAATACTTTTCTTTCGCAAACAAAGAAAAACGTCAAAAATTTAAATGCTGTGCCGCTGTCTATTGTGCAAAAAAAAATTTTCTTTACTATTCAATCTTTTTCCACCTTTTTTCAGTTTTCCATCCATTTTCCTCCCAAAGTGGCCCTTATATTCTGGTGATCATGAAACCCCTACTGATTAAGAGTGTAATTAATTTCAGCTAAAATTATTGTCTCAGAAGTCAACTACCCAACCAAATCCTCTTGAGTACCTTTTCATTAACGTCCGAAAATAATCATCGTAAAAAGCAAATATTGGAAGGAGTGGTGGACTTTAGGGTTGGACAGTTAATTAGTTGAGGTCACGACGTGAGAGTTAATTGAGTTGGAGTGATCAAATTATATCCATCAATTTTTGCCAGTGTCTCTCATCCTTCTGATTCATCACGGGTCGCTAGACACGTACAATCACCTGACAGCAGTGGCCTTTCTCTTAATGAAAACGGAAAACCACGGTTAGCGAAGACGTCAGCTCTCCGCCAGAAGAGGGGAAAAGCTTCTAGGAAGGTGAATATGACATCACCTCGGGGATGCTTAAGCTTTATTTGGATCCAATTATAATATACCCCCCTTCCTTTTACACTTGGTCAATAGTAACTTTGTTAAATTATAATGCTAATTGTTGATTGAAAATGGAACTTCTACTTATTTTTATGTAATTTCTCTGCATTTAATTTCATGAGCAACTAGACAATGTATTTAACTGCATATATTTACTGTTTGACGAGGGGTTAGATGGAAGATGGGACTTTCTAGTCCCAATCTCGCCCAATAAAGACGTATTATTATTATTATTATTATTATTATTATTATTATATTTTAAGTTATATTAATTCTTTACAAAATAGGGGAGGTGAACAGTGTATTCATCCCTTAAAAACCTTTCTATTAGCTACCATATAATGTCATAACAAACGAAGAAAAATGGTTATTTTAATGTTTTTTTAAGTTTTTTTTTTCAATTTTCACCCCCTAAATCTTTTCAACCCCAGTTAAGTTTGTCTCTCTCTCTTGACCCTGATAGCCTTAAAACGTCAGTTTTTTTTTCAATCAGAGACAGATAACATTAGTAAAAGTCCCTTGAAAAGCGATTAGTTTAGATAAGGGGATGTTTCCCCCAATTTAGGGGTTACTCGTAAAAATGGAGGGTGATAGAAAAAAACGGAGGTCATTTTCGGATTCAGGCGACACAAAATTAGCCAGTAACACCCTAAATTGTAGCCAGGCATTTTTTGAACTATTTTTTTGCAGAACAGTGTTATTAAAGATATTCAGGTGATTACTTACGTTTATTCACCACCCCACGAGATTTCTCATTAGGCATGTGGCGAGAGAGAAACCGTTCCTCAAAAAGGGAACAAAAATCCTCTCGTAAATAACAACTAATTTGAAATAAATTGGCGACAATTGTGCGTGAATCGAATTTCTGAGTTTAGTTCGGCCTAGCATTCATCAAAATCGTTTTTTGCTCGCGAGAAAACCGAATTTCAATGCTTATCAATTCGGAAAAATATCTCTCACATTTTATTTTTTATTTCGGATCTGTAAGCACAGGGATCTTCTGAGACGAAATTCTCCATGTCGAGCAGAGAGATGTCTGCTCATAATTTCTCAATTATTTCAAGCCAAAATATTTATTGAGGTGTTAGATATCTCTTTTTAAATGAATACGCACCACTAATTCACGAAAAATACCCAGTGATAAAGTTTTTTACAATAAATTATTTCTCCAAGGGCACGTTAACAAAAGTATAAACGTATTTGCTAACACTTCGTATCATCATATAAAATCCGAATACATCATTCAGATATTCCTCGAATAAAATCGATAAAATTACTTCTGATACGTATTTTGCCGAATCGCTTCAATTGTACTAATTATTATTCAAACTTTATGCTTCACGACCCCTTATTATATATATATATTTTTTTTTTAGATCACGAGATGTGGGTCAATCCACATCTCGTGATCTAAAAAAAAAATATATATACTAATTATTATTGCAAATATTTTACCACCCAGCACGTGTTAACTATAAGAGGATGCGTTTATTAAAATTAGGAACATCAAATTGTGAGGACTAACGTGTTCCCTAGTGTATGAGATTAGCAAATTTTTCCAGGCTTTGTAACAGCCTCAAAACGCATGTGGCTGACCGCCAATTCTATTCAACATATAGCGCCATCTGCTGTAATCTAACATGGGAAGTACTTCAAATGTCACCACCAGATCTGATTCAAATTTTGCTTTGTGATAGAAAATATATACCCATGATGTGTAGTTTTTTTCAGCCGCCAATACTCAATACTTTTCAAAATATTGTTGACGAAAAGAACAAGGAAAACACCTAAATTGATGCAACCCACATCACAACATTGCAGTTGTGTGCTTCTTCTTAGCAACGGAATATGAGGGGTTAAGTTGTGATGTGGGTTGCACACATTTAGGCGTTCTCTGTTATATTCGTCACTAATAATTCGAAAATATTATGCTTTGGTGGCTGACACTAAACTACGCCACATGGGTATGCATTTCCTATTACATAGCGGACGAATTTGAAGGAGATTTGGTGGCAACAATTGAGGGACCTTTCTTGTACGTCCAGGATGTGAAATCTCGTACTCATGCATCCTAACTCCACTCGTCACCGCTAAATAAGTGAAGGTCCATGGAAGCTAATATTACGTGTAAGCCATCATGCACCCAAACAATTATGAATATTTGTTAGCTCACCGGGAAGTTGTGGGATAATCAAAATCACGTACAGCGGGAACATTTGCGAATACTCGCTTTCGCTCGCTAGGAAGGCTCTGTCTCCTCATACCCTCCGCATATTTCCTTCAGGTTTTTACGGTCATTTAGGCAGGTTTTTTACGGCATTTTTGTCTGCCTTTTGCACGTTTAGGGTCACGTAATTCAAATGGCAAGACGAGAAATAATTAAAAGCTCCACTTTCACTTTTAAAGCGAGCATACAGCAAATTGATCACAATGTACAAAAAACACAATAAAAATCAGAATCTCTGCACTAATTTCTTCATGTACAACGAAAAACGTTGTGTGCATCTTTTACAATTATACTCAAAGCTAAATTTAACACTAAATAAAATAAAACACTGAATTTATCGATAGCTTCGCTGCAAAAACGCTCAACAATCGACCACCGAATCAAATCCGCTAATCTAGTGGCCCAACAATACGAATCCGCTCAGCTAGCTGTGTCCGGAGCATTAACGTTCACCTCCAAGCTTGGATAATAGGAGATGAGCGTTTAAGCTCCGGACACTGCCAGCTGAGCGTATTCGTATTGTTGGGCTACTATATGAGCGGATTTGATTCAGTGGGCGATTGTTGAGCGTTTTTACAGTGGAATTATCGATACATTTAGAAGGTTTTTCTTGTATTTTCGTCGCTAATATCTTGAAAAGTATTGTGCTTTGGCGTCTGAAACAAAACTACTCCACATGGGTATCTATTTCCTATTACCTAGCGAAATGTGAACGAGATCAGGTGGCAACAATTGAGGGACATTCCTTGTTATTCTATATGTGATCTCACACTTATGCATCCTGACTAACTTCAGCCGTCAACGCTAGACTAAAAAGAATAAGATAAATTTAATATGATCCTGACAGTTTATATTATTTTCTCCGTGAACTACGAAAAAATTTGAGTGCAAGTTTCACTATAATACTCAACACTATAACACTAAATTTATACTTAACATCATAACACGATGAAACTAGGAATTACAATGAACCACAGCTAATTAAATTTTAATCAGTGCTATTGGTGTTTATTACGTATAAAGTTAGTGTCAATCAAAATCACGTACAGCGGGCTCATATGTGATTATGCAGCTCCGGAGAGACACTACATGGGGCTTATGCGAATCACGTCAAATTCGCATTAGATCTGGCAATGATTTTGAATCAGACGTGGCAAAAGGAGTTGGAGGGGGAAAGGTACAAGGAAGGAGTGGGTTAGGACTATAAAGTCGTGGTAAAGGTGGAAGATGAATGGCAGCATTCGTATTGAACCAAGGAACGGATAATTTCTGCTGTTCACGCACGTCATAATTCATAACTGCGACCTTACTCATATCCCTTGGCCTGTTGCGACGCGTCATCATGGTGGAAGAGATTTTTGATCAGATTATCTTCGGGAGAGCAACTCCACGACCTGTGCAGCAAAAATACTCTTCTCGAATCCGTCCAACCGTTCTTTCCACAGTGGAGATAGAAGTAATTGCTTCGATTACCTTGTGACATGCTCGCGACATCAGCCACTAACAAGGGGAGCTACCCAGGGTCACCAACAGATCGCGTCCAAACTCCTCAGCGCGATGAAAAATTAAATTCTTAGAGATAAGCTCTCTATGTATGCAACCCTGGATATATCAATACACCAATGTAATGACAATATACCCCCATTCACATTTACGAAGAATCTTTCACACCGTTGTTAGGCGAATTTCCGGGCTGTTCCCCACGTATATTCCTCTTCGTGACGATGGTTTTGCAGGTGTCTTCAAACAAACCTGAAGAGACCTGCTGCAACGCCGGCGAAACAGGTATCACGAAGTTTTATCGACGCGGAGTACAACTCAGAAACCTAGCGTGCCTACTCCTCCACTCCATGGAAGATGTTAAGATATAGGAACAATGAGAATAGGACATTATTGCGATGATTTTACGGTATTGCAGTAACGCCGGTTTAATAAACCCAAGTGTTTTACGAGTATTTATGGCTAATATTTCGGTAACGAAGACCCATCGGATGGTTAAAATCCTATTAATTTATTTTCCATCAACATGAACGCGATCAGTTGGTGATACTTGGGTGGCTTCCCTTTGTGGTACTAATGCGCTCATTAAAGTTTGTTGGGGTAACTCCAAGGTTTTAGGTTGGAATTACGCATTTACGTCATAAGAACTGTCGACAAAGGAACGTAAGCCAAAAATATTTTACGAGGGATTACAAGTATTGGAAGAAATTATATCAAACTTATCACAAAAAGCAAGACCTGTAACGTATTTTGAGTTCACTGTAAGTCTGCAGTATTTTTTTCTTACCATAATTCTTGGGTAAATGAGTTTAGAATTAAATTTTAGGTAACCACATCTGGTAGAGTTCTCGCCATGAGTTTACTAGTAAAATAGCGTTTTTTTTCATCAAAAGAGGATTGTAAAATCTGAGATCTTTCGCTATATTTTCAACTAAACGATAGGTGAGGATGGAGACTGGATATATCTGGTAAGTAGTAAGTAAAATTTTACAAAGTAGTGTGTAGTATAGTAGGTAGTATATTGGAATTTTTATAATAGAAGCGTGAGTAAAAGCCTTTTATCGAACTTTTTAATTCCTTGATATGATTTTTCATAGAGTTCGCAGTCATAAAACACAATTAATTTTAGTATCTCTGCAATAAACTTGAAAATATATTCGAATTTTAGGCAAAGTTTCCATTTACTCTCTGAATAATCTTATAGATAAGGGAAAGAGCCAACACAATAGTCCACATAATGGTGAAAACAGGGCTTAATAGGTATCCACAGGCTACTACGACGATATAAATAGCAACGTGCTGAAAAGGTCATGACGCACACCAAACGTAAGGGAATAAAAAGAAGGAAGAGAGGAGAAAGAAGGCGGAGAGCAAAGAGGTTAGTAATGGATGAGCAAGCAAAGATAAAGTTAGCTGGAAATAGCAAGAAAAAGGGATGTATATCCACATTTGGGTTGTACAAGATCATTTAGACCTCAAACAGAAGAGAATAAAGACAAAGGGTATGCTATAACATGATTTAGCGCACTAATGATTACGAAGATGAAAGAGAGTACAAGGAAACGTGGGAAGATGAAAGTAAAAAAATCAAAGCAAGCTAATAGTTTGGGGAAAGTATGAGACGCCCATAAAAGGTGTTTTGAGCATCATGCAAGCCCGTATTCCCTTGCCATCTTTGATGGACGGCAATGGTCTAACACCAAGCAACGTTGATATACGGTATAATTGCTATGGCGATTCAGGAACCTGGATAGCGTAAAGATCTTCGCAGTGACCCGGAAGATAGAATCCTGTGCTACCAAGGATTGCTATTAAGCCGTATAGCTCATATATTTCGCCCAAGGAAACCTTTTAAGTGCCTGCAAGCCTTTCGTAGACGTTCTAATGAATGAATGTCTATCTGAAACACCTGACTGTCCAAAACATTATATGCCAACGTAACTCGTTCCCAGCCTCCTAAAGCATATTCTCATCATGCACGTTAAACAGTAAGATCAACAACGGACAGCCGTATAAAGTCCTCCATTTTTTCCAATTACATGTCAGTTGTTTATTTCCGCATGATTATTTAACCGCATGATCTTCTTGGCCATCTCCATGTACTTAAGTCGTAGTATAGGAGGATATTCTATTCAAATTTTACCTCCACCATGTTTCCCACTCTCTATTCTACACACGACATGGCCAAATCTTGCCGCTTTGGTATATGGCACTCCTCAATCCCTTCCTTTTAGTATAATTTTAACAAGTTTTCAATTCCCTCCTTATTTTAACATTTGAACTTCAGCATTCTCTTTGATCTGAAAGCTTTTAATTCGAACATTACAAAAGAGGATTCACAAGTCGGCCTCTAAACGTGTAGTCACACTCCGCACATATGAATGGGTTTGCAATTGTAGACACTCTCGTCGCTGATGGACAAATTTATCCGAGTTTCACGGGGACATTAGGTACAATTAGGCGTGTTAACCGAAATTTATATACATGTAGATGCAGTGACGGATCTATAGGGGGGGGGCAAAGGGTCTATAGTCCCCCCCTTGAGTATCCAATTTACACTAGATAGAATGGTAATTTTTTCCGAGCCCCACTACTGCTGGAATTTTAACCTCCCCTTAACCCCCCCCCCTTGTCCCTATTCTGGATCCGTCACTGTGACGATGTGATCTATCAAATTCATAACTTTTCAAAGCCATTCTCAGCTTTTAAAAACGATATTATGCAAAATATTGAAAAAAATCGGATCTCATTGCACTATTCTCTTATACACTAGCAAAGTTATTTATTATAAGTTTCTTTTTTTATCTTTTTACGGCTCTATACACCGATTCCATATGAAATTGTCGCAGTAGTGGTACACTTTTATGCATCTACCTTTTTACATTTTTATTGCATTTCAAATCAGTTTTATGTAGCTGAGTGTTTATTTTATGACAACATATTCTTAATTATGTTATTTTTATAACAAAACTTTATACTGTTAGAATCAATTTATTTCCAAATGTCCTTTTTTGACTTCTTTTAAATTTTCATTCTGATTACCAGAATGTGTTAATGTTTTAACGTTTTTATTCCAAATTTTAAACATCTGTTTTTTGTTCATATCCTTCACCGATTGGAGAGAATGCTGCCTATACTTTTATGTATATTTAAGGCATTTGTTTTTTATATTGCTTCAATTATTTATTTTTTTCAATTTTTTTATATACATATCGTATACACTGGATTTCCTGAGATGAACTCGAATGAAGCAAAGAAAATACTTGACTAGCCCGACATCCAATGACCATTGAATGTCCACGAAGCTGAACCAAATGTACTAAAAGAAGAAAATAATACATACCGATATCATATTTTGTACTGTAAGAATGAACTTAAATACCTAAGTAAATGAGCCCTGGCTCGGGGGAAGAGGGGGCCGGATTGTGGCCTCACCCGAGCCAGGTAAAATAAAACAAAAGTCAAGTCATCTCCACGCTACGGACATTTTTGAAAACCGATTAAAATGCGACCGTAAAGGCAACAGAAATCAGCCTTCTACGGGATGGAATTGGGCCTCCTTGCTTTTATCCTCATCTGAGCAATTTGTTTCCCAGCGGCACTCCATCACTTGAGATTAGAGCTACAACGTATTCTTTCAATGGTTAAGTTTAACTAAACCATTGAAAGAGTACGTTGTAGCTCTAATCTTAAGTGATGGAGTGCCGTCTCTCAAGTGCCGGCCTCGGTGGCGGCGGGGTAAAGTCCTCGCCTGCCAAACATGAATTCGCGGGTTCGAGTCCCGCCTGGGTAAGTTCCCCTTATCCAGGGCATGGTTTTTCGTGTACGTTTCATTGTTGAATTTGTTGAATACCCCGATTTAAAATGGCCTACGAGAGCTGTATTCGGAGGTTTGGGAACAAAATAAAAAAATAAATAAAAAAAAATAAAAGTGAACCCAGGGTGCCCATCCTTGGTGTACACGTGACGCTCAAAGGCTTTCCTTTCCTCAGCTCTCATGTATGCGCTGCTCTGCATCGCTCGGAGGTAAGTGAATTCCGCCCCCTCATTCCACTTCACTTTTTCATCATTCCTCCTTTTTCGGCTCCGACCTGACAATCTTTCCACCCGCTGCATCCTGCAAACTCACTCACTCTGAACATCCATCACTCCAGCGGGTAAGCCGGATCGATCGGACAAACAGAAGTGAGGAAGAAATAGGATCCACATTCGCGGGACTGCAAAATATCTGGGAGAATCAAAAATCCATTCCAGCATCTTGCCTACTTCCATGCATGAGAGTCACCGATAGTGACACATTAATAATAATAATAATATTAATAATAGCTCTTAAGTGTAAAATCATAGAAAATGGAGTTCCTTATTATATGTACACATCTAAAACCACCCTTGAAAACGATCACTGTAAGATTTATTATGGCCGTTCAATTATTACCGATAAAACAGTCCATAGCAATAGACCTCATCTAGTAGTGCAAGATAAAACTCGCAATGAAACGTACTTGATAGACATGCCGTACCTAATTCGCATAATATCACTACAGCCAACACCAACAAAATGGAAAAGCATGAAGAACTTAAAAATGAAATTAAGAGATTGTGGAAATCAGATAAAGTACACATAATACCAATCATTATCTCTGCCACAGGAGTAGTGCCTCAATCAGTCCATCAAGGTCTTCAAACTATTCGACAGCCGAAAAACTTGTTTATTACAATACAAAAATCAGCAATTTTAAATACTTGCCGGATTGTCAGAAAATTTTTCAACACAGAGTAAAAAGACGAGAGTACTTGGTGATACCCGTACCTCGCCTAAAACTAGCAAAAATGCTGTGAAAATATATTTTTTAATAATAATAATAATAATAGTCTATTGTTCCACAAAAATGTACATTTTAAGTAATACATGGCTGCAGGAACATAGGTACTATTTTGGAGTTAATACTCCCTTTTAGGGCTACCGACTCATTCTTCAGCTAGAGTTGTACCTTGGTACATATTGCGAAAAAAATATTACCATGCTGGAAGTACATATAAAATATGAAATCACTAACCAAGTCAATCATGTATCTCACTACATTCATCACTATACCTCATTCATCTAAGCAAATGTGTTACATCATTATGAGAAAACAACCACTTCTTTACCCTTTTGCTATAGCTGTATTCATTCTTTTCGTCATTAATGTATTTTGGTAACTCACAGTAAATTTTCGTAGATTGATAGAAACACTTATTAATTTATTTGCATTACTGTGATCCGAAAATAAATGGTTTTTATGCAGTGTAGATTATATAAAAGCATTTTAAAAAAATACGCATGAGCGAACGAATGCTGCGCTGCCACATCTAGTGCGCGAAACTTAGCTTCCTAGTAACCGGCACTATCCCTGCGAAGCCCCGTTTGGCAACATGACATTAATAGAAGATATTAACTTTCACAAATATAAATATTTTCATACATTATGGATCATAGAAAAATTTAAGAAATTTAAGAAATGTTTCTATTAATTTTATTTTTTCTTTCGGAGTAAACTATAAGACTAGATAGTGTTAAAACATTTTCATTATTTTACAGCAAAATATACGTTATAAAAATACGTAAAAGCCATTTTATTAATCTACATTAATGTTTGCAATTTATTGTGGAAGATGAATGTTGTAGACGTAGGAGTTTTCCCTGGGTTGAGTTATAAAGTTCATGAAGTTGACAAAGCGGCTAATTTTATGGTGCGCGGAGTCATTTATTGCACACGCGTGTCTTGATTTTTGAATTTTTCAAAAAACAAAAAATGAATAAGAATTAATAATAAAATTTCATTTAAAATGACGTACTATTCATTATTATGGCATGTATTGAATTCTAGATGTAAATTTGCGAAGTACAGCGGCACATCATTTTGACGCCGACAGTAATATTGTTGACCAGTGATGATGAAAGTGATAATGTAGAAATAAGGCTCTAAAATGTACCAAAACTCATTTACTTTCGAAGAAAAGGTTCGCTGTAACAACCAGACTGTCAAGTAGCAAAAACAAGCTATTGTCGGGCTTAGTTAAAAAATCTCTTTTAACTTTGCAATGATTTATTTCAGCATTTATTTCATCAATTTGCGCCAGAAAACCAAGGGCTGGCAAGGGAATTTAAACGGAAGCCAAAAAAAGTAAAATTTTAATAGTTTCGTTCCCGAGAGCGACATATAGAAACGAAATGGATTTAAACCCTGGGAGCTAAACTCAGGTTCGAAACAGAATCGGAGTCAAAACTACTTTGGGTCGAAACTAAACTAACACTCTGGGACGAAATGAAACGCAGATAATGTTTCGCACTGCAAGGACCACGTTCTTCACTTTCAAGCAGTTAAGTTTCGACCAACGTACCGAGTACAGCGTATATTTGAATGAAGCAGAGGTTCGGCCTACCGCCATTAAATGCATGAGGCACTCATATTATTACCACTAATAGGAGAGCGGTGAACGCAAACCAGCCATTCGATTTTTAAGGTCAATGTTTTAACCTCTCTACAGGTTTTATAAACGTAATGGGACGAAACTATTCCCTCTTATCCCCCTCCACTCAACTTTTGGGATCGAAACTTAACTACTAGCAGCGGAGTTTCGATTAATTTCGTTTCGTTCCCAGGAGTAAAGTTTCGTCTCGGGTCGAAACTAAACTCCTTGGTGATTTTAATTTCGTGCAGGACCGAAACCAAACCTAGGCCTCGTATTTTCGTTTCCCTACGAGTCGAAACGAAACATTTTCGTTTAGTTTCACTGGCCATCTCTGCATAAAACTGCTTGAATTACTACAATGGTTACCAAATGGGAAAACTGTGGGAAATGACTAAAGTAGAGGTTTTTAAAGGAATATGGTGGGTCTTTGGGACTTTCTCTTACGAAGTCTGGAGTAGTAAATTTCACCCGCACGCGTTCTGCACGTCAATCGAGATACCCATTTCTCACGGTCCGCTAGATCAGATTCGCCTTCGTAAAAACCCTGTCCGCTGCGGTGGCAGCTACCTTAGAATGTCAAGCACACCCTTGTTATCATATTCCACGGGGAAAAACTCGTATACGCCAATACAGTGCCGAAAATATATACGAGAGACTTTTTTTTCTAGCTCCGATGGGCCATGAACAGAAAACAAAATGATTCATTAAAAATTATTTCATTGGTAAATATTGAGCAAACTTGTGGTGTACATTCAACATAATCACCTCGGAGATTGAGGAATTGGTCGTGTCTGTGGACAGGCTTTATTATAACTTCTTCATAGGATGTTGCGACCAATGAATTCCTAAGAATTTTTCCTTTGTCCTGATGCTCTTCAACCGTTTGAAAAGGCTTCCCTCCAACTCTGATCTTCATTTCAGCGCAAAGATGGAAGTCACACGGCACAAGGTCGGCACTGTCAACAAATGTCCCATTGGAATTGCTCAAGAAGTTTTATATATAATGACGGAGAATCTTTTTTTTGCTAACCATTTATGGCTGAATAACCATTTTAGCAATTTTGACATAGATATTTTTCATTGTGATGACAAAGGTCTTAAATTAGATTTCATGCAAAAATTCGAAATTTGCCAATAGCCCGGATGTTTTATTTTGTACTAACTCACCTTTGTTAATGTTAAGCACCCCCATGACGTCAAAAGCCTGACCTTCATTCACGCTCCACTTGTTGTTGCTCCACACGTTTTCTGTTATCGGCCTTCATTCATTTGTTCACCCAAACCGTTTCCCCCTCCCACTCCCCTCACACCAATTCCATATGCCCTCACCTCCTATCTTGGCCTGGGTATAAATGCTGGCAATGGGAGAGTGCTGGTTTTATCACCTTGAAAATGACACAATGTGTTGAAACCTAAGTCGGTTGTTTAGTTCTGAAATTAAAACCTGGGGAAATTACAATTTGTGTTCTTTCATCATGGATACATCAAACTTCCACCAAATCAAGCCAGGAACGATTTTATTAAAAAAAAAAGTTTTATCTAACATGACGAGTACCCGCGAAATTTTTAACGAAGATTTATGCTTTTATACGTATTGCATCAATATTTTGATAATATCGCCTCACCTGAGAGTTAAGACGACCAATAAGTAATGGAAGGAAAAATAGTACACTATGTGCTCCATATTTATCCTATGAACTGTATGGTTTCCTTCAAACTGGTTCTATTGGATCATAACACGCACAGATAGTATGTGATAAAATATCCTTCTTTTCAGGTACTGATTCAATGACTGACATTGTGAAGTTGCCTGGCTTTGGTAATAAGCTTCGGCCACTCTGGGAATCTCATTGAGTACCCTTGTAAAATTATATTAATTGCATGGTTTATATACATATAAACCATTTAAGGTACATATAAACTACACATGTACACCTATACAAGACGTAAAATAAAAATATTAGCGTTCCTAAGTTTGATAAGAGTGTATCCATTGCAGAGAAATAACTCTCCGAAGGGGTCTATTCCCACGATTCTATATATTTTGAGCCTTCTTTGTAATAAGAGGTAGGATTTCCGCAGCTTAATTTTAAGACAAACTTCAGCTCCCATCAGGAGAAAGCAATTTTATACAAAAATATCAAGAAAAACAGATTTTTCTAAATCAAAATTTCATAACACACAGAACTCGTTTATCAACAACAAAAAATAATAAATATTGAAATTGGCATACTAATTTCTAGTCATGAGCTATATATCGCCAACAGTGATTGAATCACCGTTACTGAAAAGTAGCAGTAACTGGCGGTGACTAAATACTCGATATAACTGTGAATAGGGATTCGATGAAGATAGCTCAGGATGCTACCAAGATATGAGCGATGTATCACTACCTGTGATTGAAGAGAATTAGCCGTCATTGCCAGTGACTAAACCACTAAGTACTCGAAATCACTGCGACTGTGAATGCGGTAAAGATAGCTTCCGCTACCACCAACTGCAGCAATGTTGCGTATATGTTTTATTCATATTTAATTTTAAAAAAGGCTACGGGATTTCAATGATTGCCACTTATCCATTCCTTCACCATATTAATTTACTTTATTGTCGTAATATAAAATCATAATCAGAACTATTCCCTCAAAAAAATTAATCTGCCTAATTTTCCAATTTTCAATAAGTTCATACCTTTCTTTCGCAGAGAGCCCATGTATTGTAATTGGACAAAATAGCAGGATTAGTAGCGTCACAAACCACGGCTGACTTTCATCAGGGATTCTCGTCGGTCATCGCACAAGGAGCAGTCACAGGAAGCAAAATGATTCGAGTATACAATGATGTAACTCAATTTTCCGTTATAGGTCGTTAACAGCCGTGTGATGTCCATTATTATCACTATAGACAGTTACTGTGCCATTAGAATTAATAGATTCATATTTAAAGAGGTGGAATGCCCTAATTGTGACCAAACTGAAATTCATTCAAATTTCTATATACTTTTGTATTGTCTATTTTTACATTATTAAAACAATACACGTAAATTTATTTCATAAAATATGCATCATAACTATATTTTTCGTTTGGGAATAAATATTTTTATTTTATTCAGCAAGAAAATTAGGATATTGAAAGACAATTTTACAATAATTAGTTTTTTTATTCAAAAGAAGCATAAAAACTGATAACGCAACCTTTTGCATATTTTGTGAACTAATGTATTCACATTATTCAAGGAAATGCGTGAATTAGCCAGGTAAATGCTTGAGTAGTCCGCAAGTGCACATGAGGCGCAAATATTTCACCCAGGAAAAATCAATTGCCTTGACCATAATTTCCTCTAAAGCGTAACACGTCTCGAAGAGGAGGAAGATCTCTAGGTAGTTCAAGTTGTACAACATCATGGTATATGAACAAGGCAAATGATTTCTTCTCCATTCAAATTTCGTACTTATTTAGGTTATCAATAAGTATGTATCAAGATTAAAAACTCAGTTGGATACACTAGCTGGAGTCCCTTATCGTTCCGTCAACCTCATCTTCTATGAGCCAGGGTTGAATGACACTTGAACCGTACCCCTTAGGGCAAAGATCAATACTCCAAGCGACTGGCAGCCGAGGTGAAAATGACAACACATATGGATCATCAATTTCAATTGTCCTCAAGTCTAGGGCTACTAATTGGAGTGAACAATCGCGAATGGACCCTCCCCTTACCGACATGAGGAAAATTAAGAAAAAATTGAGCACGTCGTAGCGCTTCAACTACGAATACGGAATGTACATCATGGTGAGGGGGGTAAATTATCTCGACTAAATAATTTCCGCCACTATCCACGAGAAAATCAATGTCCTTTCTCTTGGAATGTTATTCTAATGCCAAAATCGTTCGAGGTAAACGCAAGCATTTCTTCATCTTCTTCCTCTTTTCACCGTGCGGAGGAAGTCGGAGAACCCTAAGAAAAAAATGTGTTCAACATTGGAGTTCAGTGGCCCAGCGACGGGGGTTTTTGGAGGATAAACCCCCCAGAACTCGGATAAATTAGTAAATTTAATCCATTAAACTTAATAGGATTAATATTACTTATATAATAGTGTAAGAGTTATTAAAATATCCCTCAGAAAGCCGTAAAACTCGCCATTTTGAACCATTTATCTTCAAAATTTTATGGGGGAGGTCACCCATACCTCCGGTATTTCATAACCTCAGTATTAGATGCTCCTAACAACCCCCCTTGCTTCGCTCTTGTTGGAGTAATCTCGCGAACTATTAAGAAAATAATTATGAAGAGCAAGAAAGAAAAAGGAGAACTGTAGATGCAATTTAGCAGCAAGAAACATCTGTGACAAGGAGAAAGCGTTTCTACCATTCATAAAGGGAACTACGATATAATTGGATTCATACTTCGCAAGTTGTATATCAGGACAATTTTCTCGCCATACATGTTGGTGAAACAACTATAGCTCATTTCAAATATCTTTGCGGCTGAGAGGGCGGGCCCAATTTTTTTGGGGGGTGATGGGCGGAGGGCACGTGACTTCCTGAAAACCAACCCCAATACGGAAGGCGGAGCCTAGTCTCCAGAAAATTCAGCCTCTTTCATACTTCCATGGTGTACGCTTCAAGAGTCAGTTGTGTCGCCAAGTGGGAAAAGGGTTTTTGACACAGTCAAAGGTACTACATAGAGGAAACCCAATACAAGGCTGATTTCTGTTGCCACTTTGGTAGCATTTCAATGTGTTTTCAAAAATGTCCGTTGCGCGCTAATGATAAAAATACGATCCACTTTCCTTCAATATTTTTCAGCAAAGTGTTTTTAATTGCGAGGAATATCATGGAAAAGATATGATTTTATGAATTTGATAGATCACAATCATCATGCATATAAATTTCGGTTAACATCCCTCATTTTATCATATTTCCCCTTTAAACTCGGATCACTTTTTCCGTCAGCGACGCGATTGGTGACTTTTGTAAAACCATTTAATGCGCTGTGTGTAACAACGACATTTGGAGTCCTACTTGAGGATCATTATTTTTAACAATCGTAGGGAGCCGTTTTTTGATGCAATGACAAAGACTTGTTTAGTTATGGATAATAATTGCTATGCAGGAAACGATTCAAACAACAAGACGTCAAGGATTACTGTAAGAAAGCAGATAAATGAAAATAGGGTGAAGCATAAAAGCCTTAGGATAAAGAGGGCAATTTGAAAAGAAAGTTAGCATCAAATATTGAATATTCCGGCTCTTTAGCTGCAGTGCAAGCATGGTTTTTCGACGGTGTCACCCGTTAAAATTAAATATTCTGCGTTCTCCTGGTAGCGGAACGTAGGGGCACGAGAAAGACATCACTCAAGTTAATTTGGTGTTCCTACCTTGTCGGGAAGTGGAAAAAAAATTCCGAAAAATATAAAATTGTGTGTTGGGGGAATGCAAACTTCACGGTGGATGTGTTGTAAGTTACCAAACGTTGTAGGAGTCGCCATTTCGATTTATTATTTTGAAGTAACCGCTAGGGTTACGGGAAAAATAAGGCAGACTTTAGGGTGCGAAGCATCCTGAACGATTTTTCTCGGAGATTCCGAATATTTATATGGCAAAGACCCAAGGCCGAAATCCGAAATTCAATATTCCCCATTTCGACGAATGAAAATCGAAAATCATTAATTACTCGAAATTCGATCGACTTATGGATATTCCAAGATAGCCAAAAAATCAAACAAAAAACTTAGTATCTGTTTATTCAAGGAATTTGTCCTACGATTATTAAAGTTTGTCGAAAAAAAATCCAAAAATAGGCCCTTAAGAAAAGCATTGGAAATTTTAAAAGGTTAAAAAAAATACTTAAAATCAAAATATTGCAAAGAAAAGCACACCAAAAAATCAACCAAGAAATCTTGTATCTTATCCATTAAGGACTTTGTCCTACAATTATTGTAAGTTTGTTTTTAAAAAATCCAAGGAAAGGCCCATAAGAAAACATTAGAAATTTAAAAAAATTATAAAAAATACTTCAAATCAAAATATGGCAAAGAATTTCAAATCAAATAATCAGCTCAAAAATCAAGTTTCTGTCAGAGAAATTTCGTGTTCCTGTAACATTTACAAGTAGGCAATAAATGGGAAAGTTTTTAGTCCCAAAAGGCTCCAATGTTAATTCGGATCGATATATCTCGAAAACCAATCGACTTTTTCGAGTTTTCGGATTTTTCCCCCCCGATCATTATTTTTTCCTCACCACCGGTAAAACTGTTGTCTTCCCAGCACGTGCGGAAGTGGTCGGGAATTTTTATACGTAAATCAGTGTGTGAGTGAGTAAGTCAGTGAGATATCTGTCACACATCGGCTTGTATATATTATAGAAGACACACATCGGGTTGTATATATTATAGACACACATCGGGTTGTATATATTATAGAGATACATGCGGCTTTTGGCGAGTCAGCTAATATCTTTAGACTTTAAATAAATACACGGTGAAGTAAAATATTGCTTTCATTACTAACATTGTCATCAAAAACGATTTCTCGTACAACCGTAGAGATAGAGGGACATTTCAGCTCATTTATTCCATAATTATCAAAATAAAAATAACATTGGACACTGCGCTACATTCTTCAAAATCAGTATCCGACGTAAAAATATGGTGATCTTAAATGGTATTTACCAATCACACAGCATGATAATCCTTAAAACACACAAATATTTCATCCACCCTCCTCTACGTGGACAGAGCTCGGCTCATAAAAATGGAATTTAGTATAGGGAATAGAACTTAGCGCATGTTCTCCGCAGGCCAGCAGACGGCATATCTGGCGCGGCAACAGTACTTCCGTTTACCTTGACAACCAGAAAATGTAGCCGTACGGTGACATTTTATCAATTGGATTTTCCAAGCGATAGAGAGCGGATGTGATAGCATATTTTGGTGTTATAAACGAAGTTTAAACGCACTGTTTACAGTATAAAACAGCTGCAGTGAGTAATACATCAATCACTTGAGTGGCAGAGGAAGAAAATAGTCATCTTGCAGGCGTTTGCAGTCAACAACAGCCGGCGGAGTTCCGACTTCGGCCAGCAGAGTTCGAAAAGATCTCGTGCAAATACGAGATTCCATTTATATTCTGCAGTTGAATCTCATAACCGATTCCATTCAGTGGATTTGGAGTTGATACCAAACAGCAGATCTCGCCATCTATATTTTCCGCCACGTATATCATGGAACGGATTTTAAAGAGATGTGCATCGAGCATCTCTGGAAGTGTGATGGGCAACAGCCTGGAGGAGAGGCTGGATAAAGAGTATATTATCCACCTGGAGCGCATTCAACCGACCTTGGTTAAAATTCCCAACGAGCTTCGCAACCAGGCAGAATAATGGTTGATTTATCTGGTCGGAGTGACTCCCAAGACCCTGGACGAAAAGGAGAGGCGAAACATCCACCTGTCCGCTCTCCTCAATGACATGGCATCCGGAACTCTCACGGGGATACACAAGCTCACGAGTCCCCCAAGGCCAGGGGAGCCAATGCCTCCGTGTCCGAAAATGTACTTCTACGACACCGAGGAGAAATTGCTGGCCGCGGAAGTCGTTGAAGAAGACCTGAGCGACGCTTTGTGCTCAGAACTCAACGAAGCGGAAGGTGATGGTGCAAATTCGGCCAAAAGAGAACGTGTTCAAGACCATCCAGTGACACCAACTCCTGTCATCGCTAGTGAAACCTCGCCTGGCAGCAAAAACCGCCTTCCCATGACGGATGATAAGAAAAGAGAAGGACACGACCATAGAAGTGGTAACACCAACGTTCGTCCAGATGCCGAAGGTGATGGAGCAAATTCGGCCAAAAGAGAAGGTGTTCAAGACCATCTAGTGACACAAACTCCTGTCATAGCTAGTGAAAGCTCGCCTGGTGACAAAAATCGTCTTCCCATGTCGGATGAAAAGCAAAGAGAAGGACACGACCATAGAAGGGGTAACACCAACGTTCGCCCAGATGCCGAAGGTGAGGTAATAAATTCAATCTATTCCAAGCCCGTGAACAGTGGAACATTTAACCATTCTGACGTGCCAACTGAACAAAAAACAAAAGGCAGGAGTGAGGGTAATTTTCGCAAAAGTGCGAACCTCAAAGAAGAAGGTAATTTGATAAAGGCAAAAAGCCGACACGAGGTAACAGATTACATTAATAATCGTATCAGCGTTGAATATGAGGTGGTAAATTCTCAGCATTCCCCGCCAAAAAATTCTGGCGCTTCATATCATTCTTGCGTGCCAACCGAACGGAAGACAGAAACCTTGGATAAGGGAAAGGCTCACAAAAATGGGAACCTTAACGCCAAAAGTCACGCAGTAAACGAGCGCCAGATTCCACCAAGACATGCTGATGGCTTCAAAAGGTCAGATGGGAAGGGAGTAGCTGGGGAAAATGTCAGAATGGGATGCAGGGATACACACTTCCATGGCGAAGGAGATGTTGCAAATGAACGCATTTATTACGGCAACTATAGAGTTCTTCCATCTGAGAGTAAAATGTTTGGAAGTAGAAATGCAACTAGTGTCGAGAATCATTCCTTTCATGGGAACGGTAACGGTATTAATGCACATCACTTCTCACCAGAGCAATTTCATGACTTGGAATATTCTGTTGTGCCGCCTAAGAAAAAAATATTGTGCCGTGACATACAAACGGGATGCAATGACGCTTTTGGCCATGGTGAAGGTAATTCATTAAAGCCAATGTATATCCCATCAGAACGCGTTGACGCCAAAAAGCATCCTTATATGTTGGCTGAAGACGATAGAAAGAAATGGGACAATAGAATGGACCGCGAGAAACCATGTCAAGGTATCGAAGGTGATTATATAAATAAAAACTTCATTCCATCACAAAAAACCAGAGCCTCCTACCATGCTCTTGAGCCGGCTGAGCGGATGGAATATAGGACCCACAGAATGGATCGCAAGAACCCTCATCTTCACAACGAAGGTGTCGTTATAAACGAAAATTACGTTCCATCGCAACAACGTAGAGCCTTCCACGATCCTTATGAGCCAGCTGAGCAGATGAAATTCCGTACCCACGGAATGGACGCGAAGAAAAATCGCTTCAAAGCTGAATATGACTTCAGGCATTCATGCCAACATGGACCCACAGAAGAATGGGAACAACGGAAAGGTGCGATGCCTGGTGACAGGTTTGCAACTGATCCACCACCACCGAGGCGACCCGCAGAAAATCTGGGAATCTCAGAAATGCCGTTGGATTATCTCCTGGAGCTAGTGGACCGGGCTTGGAGAGGCGAGGCAATTGAGGAAGTTAAGATACTCCTGGACAGCGTTTACGAGGATATGAGGGAGGAGCCAGAAAACGAATGGCTGTGGGAACAACCCGACCCCCTAATAATAAGAGAGGCCCTACTACATAGGTTGACGAACATAATCATCCACGAAATGAGGCGACAGGAGCATAAAGAGCTCCAGCCGCAACAGACGATCCCTTCCCGCCAATACTTCGGCCAGACTTCACCTGGATGCAAGTGTTCCTGCCACTCTAACTATCAAATGCATTCATCCCAAAATGTAAGTACATAATTCAAATTGTATTAAAATACCTTTGCCGAGGGTAAAGGGTTTGTTTCCTCTGAGTTACATACTAAATATGCACAAGAGCGGGAATCGATCTCTATTCTTGAGGCCGATATTGAAACGGTGAAAATCTAGATGCCACGGTGGATCTGATAGGCTGCCTATGCTATTTTTTCATGCTGTTTCTTTCGTTTGGGATAAGCATTTATGTGAATCTCACGAACAATAAAATCCACTTCTATGAGTCTTTCGCATGTCTTAACCTTCTTCTAATCATAGGTCATGAATAAGTATTGTTCACTTATTAAATTTTCAATATTTGTGTGAATACTCCACATAAAAAGAAAATAGATCACAAAAACATTTGAATGACCCCATTCAAAACTTAATTCTATAAGCACATTAAAAGGCGTAGCCAAAACGATAAGTTTGGGGGGCACGAACAGAGGGGGTAAGAGGGGTTAAACTCTCCTCTGGGGAATATATGAAGACATTTATCTCTAGTAATCGCATTTTATGCTATTTTGACACTTAAAATTACACAATTAATCGGTCGTCGGGAAGTTGTTTGGCTAAAACATATTGGTTGAGCACAAAGAGTTTGAGGGTTCTAGGTGAACCCTTCGATGGGTACAACCCACCGGGGCCGGGAACCAAGCCAGGGGCTTATACGCCCAGACACCCGGGGAGGGGAAGGAAGAGAAGGAAAAAGGATAGAGGCGCCGCCGCGATGGGAGCCCGCCGACGCCTCTGGGAAGGGATAGGTTAGGAACGGACGGGACGAGGGAAAAACACCCCAACGCTATAGAAGCGAAGGGTGCCCTACCATTAGCGAAACCAAGCAAAAGCAATTAATGTTCTAGCGATCCTAGTGGATTTTCCTATGTGGAAGAAGAATCCATCGATCGAATCGCTAGATATTGGTGGAGTACAGTGGATTCGGGGGTCCCAGGGCGGGCCCCGCCAGGATACCTCTCGAGGACCGGGAACCAAGTCTGAGACTTATACGCCCGTGCCTCTCGAGAGGGGGAGGACAGAGGAAGGAAAAAGGAATGGAGGCATCGCCGCGATGAGAGCCCGACGACACCTCCAGGGAAAAAAGGCAGGGAGGGAACGAGGAGTCCCGCACCGTCACAAAGGCGGGCGGGCCCTACTATTAGCGAAACCAAGCGTACGCAATTACTATGCTACCAATTTTAGTAGATTTACCTATGAGGAAGAAAAATCTATCGATCAAATCGGTAGATATTGGTGGAGTAGAATAAATTTGTTTTATAGGTCAATATTGGTCTGCTTAAATGAATTGTCTTAGGGGGTGCGTGTCCCCCTGTGCCCCCCTGGCTACGCCACTGACCACTTTAGATATCAGCTAAACATTATCCATAACGAACGCTTCCTTTTTCATCGCAGATGACTCGTATGGATTACGGCGATGCATGGGAAGGAGGAGAAAGAATACATCATTCCCGCACCCATTGCCGTAAACACAACAAACCATCCATGGAGGAAACGAACCACTGCCAACCCAGAACTGAACATGTGGGAGGAATAGTAGCCGGTGAAACTCAGCCGCGAGGAAGACAGCGGAGAGGTACAGCAGATATGGCTGCCTATCTGCAAGAGTACGAAGATATGGAACGCGATTTGAAAATTCTCGAGAAGAAGAGGAAATCTATGATAAGGGCATACAATGAAGGGCTGCAGAGACTGTCGAACCCAAATGCTCCACTCCAAAGTGTATGGATGCCACTTCGCAGCGAACTGGATGACATCACGCGCGAGATAAATATGTTAAAATTAGAACTATCTCAATTGCATCAATCTTATGGAATGGATATCAAAAAAGATATTAACTCTCGTCAACATGTGAGACAATATTACTAGTTTCACCGTCATCATGTAACAATAGGTGATCAAGTTCGAAATTATACTCTTTGTAAAATGAAAAATTTTAGTTGCCACGCACCCTGATCATACCATGGCATTAAAAAATTTTGTAAGAACAGTAGGTCATTCATGATGAACTCTACTAGCTCAAAAAATATTATTCGAACGTTTTCATTTTGCTGATTTTTCCATTTTTGGTGTAAATGTTATTTTTTCCTGCATGGCCATATTGTTCTACATATTATGATGCATGTCACCAAAGGTCACCATGGCATGCCAAATACCAAATTATATTTCATTGGATGTACTTTGGGATGCATTAAAATTTGATGACGTGGTTGGCAATCTAATTGTATTGCATTATAATATATTACCCTTATTCTCCCATAATAGAGTAGAATATATACTTGCTGCGCTCCGCGCGCTCGTTAAAGGCCTCCGCCCCTTAAAAACTCCGGGTCCGGATCCGCCGTCTACTATTGTGGTTGTTCGAAGAATTTTAATTCGAATAATCTCACGCGAATCTGCTAGGGGCCAGCTTTGCCGGCCAGGGGAGTAGGGAAGCGCCCCACTCATCCCTCAGAACGGCTTCGCCGTTCTTCGTTGAGAGGCGGCTTCGCCGCCGAAGGGTTGAGTGTGCTCCCCCGGGTCTACCACGCTTAGTCCTCGGAACGTCTTTGTCGTTCCCCGTCAGGGGTCGGCTTCGCCGACCAGAGGGCAGTGGCAGTTCCGAATTGTTTCACCGTTAATCATTTCAGGGGCGGCCTCGGCGCCCAAGGTTGAAGGAAGCCCACAGCGACTGGGCCGCTTGATCATCGGAACGGCTTCGCCACCCGAGGATTACTGAAGCCCCCCGCGCCTACGCCAGTTACTACTCGGAGTGGGGCGGCTTCGCCGCTTTGGGGATGAGGAGCCCCCCCGCGGCTGATCCGCTTAGTCCTCCTAACGGGTCTTCTCCACCGAGGGGGGTGCCCAGGGGGATGCGGGGGTTTTAATGTGTTATACATGCGGTCACCAATCGTCCACAGTGATTATGTAGCCATGATTGTAAAGGATAGTGCACTGCGGCTTAATAGTGGCGACAGGTACCCATAAAAGAAGACTTCATGACAAATTTTAATTTTTTTGCGGAGGTTTCCAACGGAATACCCGGGGTTTTATACTTGTGTTCAACCAGTGGTCACCAATCGCTCTCATTTATTCCGAAGCGATAAGTCGTATTGTAATACTTAATTGGAGAGAAAAAAGCTATGTCTTCGAGGTATTTATGTGACTTAAATTTTTTCTTTTACTCTGGCAGGAAGAATTACTAAAAATTTAATTTGAAACGGGGGAACAATCATAGGCTTTGATCCATCGCACATGGGGGGCACTGAAGCGGGGCTTTGCAAGGCGAAGAAGGTAGTCAAATTTCACTTACAAGGAGACTTTGCCTTACTGATGTCAAGAAAGAAGATGAAACCTTTTTTATTTGAAAGTAGACACTTAGATAGGAATACTGTTGAAGCAATATTTTAGAATATGCTAATACAAAAACAAAAATTTAACTAATTACAAAAATTTAACAGTGCTTTTTGTTGAATGGCATAGTAGAATGACGATGAGACGCAAAAGAACCGATAGAGCACTGCGTGGTTATGTTGATATATTTTTGATAAGGGCATAGAAATGCAAATAGATCATCAATTTTTACCCTTCAACTCATGAATATTTATTAGTTCGAGTAAAAGGAGTAAATGCATGAGGTTGCAGCTCGGAAAATGTCTCGTAATCAAGGACTGGATTTCAGCTCGCGATACACCTCTTTAATCAACGATAATCGCCTTTGACAACTTGAAATGATAGGACTATAAAATTTTTCATCAAAACGGGATTTCTGGGAATGGCATATTTTTCCTGGATATAAGAGAAATGAAATAAATATTCCGCAAGAGTTGAATACTGATTTTCCACCACAACGCAGCTGGGTTGACATTTTTTTCAACAACAGTGAGGCAACGTCAGACCGTGTCTCCTGGAATAAAATCGAATTGAAAGCCTGTCCATCACTCACAAACATCATACACAAAAATCATTTTTTTAACCACACATCATAGAAAATTTTAGAGAGACTGCATTTATTCTTAGAGCTTAAAATCAATACCATACTTTCCAAAAATTGAACATTACCATACATATCTTTGGTAATATTCCGACATTTTCGCAAATATATTTATGATATGCTGGAGTAGAATTATATGAGATACGTACCAATTAATTATGAATAAGTCATACCGTGACTGTCCAAATTCCCAGAAGTTTAATATATAAGTCACGAGTTTGTGATTTCAGCTTTTAAAAGCTTTGCTTAATCATATTTCTATCTAAAATAAGCAGTAAATTAAGGCACGTCAAATTTCCTAACCCATATTAACTATCTAAATCAATACCTAGTTACGGAGTTTTCTCTTGATAAACTCAGCGCATAAAATGAAAAAATATACAGATAAAAACAAAGGATAAAAGGGCAAATTTAATGACTATTGACCCTTACATGACATTTACTTATAACCAGCACTAGATAATACTTGCAGAATGTGATCCCTGAGGATGATATAAACCTACTTCAATCAGTCCAACACCAAGTCAACATCTTCTCCGAGCATTACCACACTGGTTAAAATAGAAAACCTGATTTGTCATGTATTCGATGAACGTCTTTGGAGATTTGGAGATTTGGAGAAAAATTTTTCAATGATTTCTCTGGTCTTTATCACTATCCAAGAATGTTTATAAATAAGGAAAAAAAATACTTTGGTAAATCGAATTGTTTCCGTCTTTTCTTAAATAATCATGCTTAAAAATTTTGCAACCTTTCGTTGATTTTTACTGAACAAATTCCATAGAGGCGTATATTGAGAATAAATATCTCTTCGTATAGATACTAGTGATGTAATTATATTCTGCTGAGACGCTCTTGATATGATTTTTGAGTAGAGGATATGGCTGAGTAAGAATAAAATAGCCTACGAGTGTGAAAAACACCATACGAACATGATGTAATTTACGGATCGAATTGACTCTATTCATTGATATAGACATATTATTCGGGCTATGGAATGGTAGAGGGATTAATATAACCTATAAAAACGTGAAACAAAAAAAAGATACAATTTCAGAAAGTGTCTTTCAAGTATAAATGACAATATCAGTGCATTAGTATTCTGAAATATATTCTCTCATAAAACTCAAGAAGATAGTTTAACGATAGCTGTCTCGATGCAAATATTGGAGAGTAATGATCCTGAAGTACGGTATTTAGCTTATATTTTAAGGGGTTACTTTGCGAAATTATACTGCTCATACTCTATTGTAACGCATTTTAATGCTGGATAAAAAAAAATAAAAACAGCGCCAGGGAGAAAGGTAGGAAAAAATATAATCCATTAAAACATTTTTACACTTTGAACGGGTGCAGTAGGAACGAGATTAAAAAAAGAGAACAAAACAAACTCATACTTTTCCACAGTTAACAGCTGAAACGTTCCATTAATGATATTTTTAGAAAACTCGGAGATGGAAACAAAATATGTCCAGTGGTCATCAGACCTTAAAAGCATACCCATCATCATTTATGAATGAAAAGCCTCGGTAGCACGTTTCCATGCGCGTGAGAGCAATTTCAATGAATATAAGCTTCAGTAAAAGGCGGACCACTCCCCATTCATGGACCCGGAAAATATCTCCTACGCCTCCGCCAACAAAATGAACGGCCATGGAAAAGGACGCAGCGTAATGAAAGCTAACAAGAGTTTTTTACACTCATGAGTCCACTCAATTTTTTCGATTCTGATTCTTGTGCCTCGTTTCCTAAAGCGGTAAAACTCGACTTAGCGTAAACATTAATTGAGTGGGAAGTTTCACTCCATGCCAAAGTAATGAACAGGTATACTATTGCTTCTCGATATCAGCACATAATATTAAAAGTCTTCTACCATTGATTGCATGATCTATGTACACCCTGAGCTAGTGAATAATAGAGGAATAGGAATAAGCTGTGAGGAAGAGAAGTACAAATACATTAGCGAAGGGACATTAATTCAAGGTGTTCCGATGATGGCAACAAATATGTCTTGTTGCCCCTTACAGACCACATCTGGTCTATGAAACAACAAGATATGTTTGAGATGAGTGTGTATGAACTATTGTTATAGTGAACACCTGTTTATTACAACGCTATGGCTATTGGAATGCTGGATGTACATTGTACAGTGTAACCTCTGTTCACGGACACCTCAGACTGAAGGACAGTATTCAATTGCCCGGTAGAGGGATGCTAGGGTGGGCCGAAAAAAGGTTTTTTGCCTGATCAAATTTGCCCTGTGCAGGAAAGTTGCGATATGATATAAGGATCTCGCACACAAAATCTTTTTCAAATCGGTTGATATAAACCACTGCCGCCCGAGCTCTAAAGTTTAAAATTTTGGGAAAAATCAGGCTGATTTCAGAATCAAACGGCAATGAAGACGAGTTTTATGAAAATATGGGATAATGGGTAGTATTTAAGAGTGTATACATGTTTATAGTTTATAAAAATGGACTTTGAAGATTATTTGACAAAATCTATGGTTCAAACAATGCCTATGAATTAACAACAAAATTAGAGTATAGACCACACGCACAACACAACTCGTTTTTGCCTACGTTTCTAAAATTCCATTTTGGAGGCTAAATCGCAGATAAAATAATATTTATTCCGATTGAATTTAAGTTTTTAGCAAATAATTCATCATATGGTAGTAAATAATCCCACAAAAAGTTATAATAAGGTAAATTATTTTAAATTAACATCAATCATAATGACGAATAACGTACCTGTGGAGATATTTTCAACAAGAAAATCAGCCAAGGCTGAGAAAGAACAGAACCGGAACACCAATCATTTCACTAAGTAGCTCTCAGCTAGTTTCGTGAAGAAACTATCATACATTGTATACTACATACTACATACATTGTATGCATCTGTATAAGGATTGAACATCCATCGTACGTACTCTCCCACTTACGGACATGGACACTTTAAAGCCACAATTTTACACTTTTACGGACACCATCACTATGGATCTTCTAACCGATCACTCAAAAAAAAAAATTTTATAAAATGATTTCATTAGGCTGGTCAAAATTCCTACACTATAATACTTAAGCGTTCAAGCGTAGTAAGCGTTCAAGCGTAGTAAGCGTTTAAACTAGGTTTCCTTTATCTCACCTCCGACTTACGGGCACCTCTCACTTACGGACCTTTTATCGAGGACTTTAAGTGTCCGTGCATGATATGTTTCACTGTATATCTTTATTCGATCAGGGCCCTAATTGGGGTCAAGATACGCCAAGTTAAAATTTAAATGGACGGGGCCCTATTCTAAATAGAAGGTAGGATACTGAGATACTACACTAGTCCCTTAAGAGCAAATAATTACAATTCAATCATTAGCTGGAATAAAATATCCACGGAAATTCATTTCTAAAAGCGTATATCTATTATTAAAAGGTAAATATATCCTGAGTCAATTGAGCGACACGGAGAACAACATATTAGAAACCCATATTTCCAAGTCCAACACAAACGATAAATTAAGAAAGATATTTTTCCGAACGGATAGATATGGGAATTTATTTTCCCCCGAAGCATAAAGGAATTTAATAAAAGCCAAGCAGAACTTCGTTACAGAAGATCCTTTTCATGTGTAAACGGCTGGCTGTCCTAAAAGTCCCCACCCATTGCTATTGAGGTGGCTTGCGGAGTGGCATTTCTATGAACCCGAGATCCCTCTCTTCTCTGGCTCATGATTTCTATTCTCTATATATGCTAAACTGTATATCTCCATATATAGTTTAGCATGATAGCAAACCAATATATATTTCAAATCTTTTCATCCAACTGCGTCTAGATTCTGGAACTCTCTACCGCCAAATAAAAAGACGTCACAATCACTTCAGTCTTTTAAAGGAAGGCTGTACTCCTATCTGAAGTCTAGGGACTTAAAGTTGTGATGTTATCAAAACTCTCAACATAAATGTGTGTATGTATGTGTGTGTTAATTACTGTCTGTGTTAAAACTTATATTTTTGTGTTATTAGTATTGAATATTTTACATTTATTGTCTAAATATCCACTACTTGTTAGCCTAGCAATAATCTCCACAATGATATATTTTTGTTAAAATGCCTTTTATTAAGAGTAGAACATATCCTGTACTTTCTATTTTTTGCTTTCATGGGTTTTACCTAGAGCAAAATAAAAATATTCATTCATCCATTCATTCAAACTGTAGCTACAACACTACCTACGGAAAATCGTAGGATTTTTCTTCCTCATAGGAAAATGTGTCCCTTCTGTAGAAACATTAAATTATGGTTTCGCTAATAGTGGGCCCTGCCGTTTCCATAGCAGCTAGGGTATTTCCTATCTCTATCCTTCCAAACCTACCCCTTCCTTGGAGGTGTCATCGGGCTCTCATCACGGCGATGCCTCCCATTCCTTTTCCTTCCTCTGTCCTTCCCCTCTGGAGATGATGCGGGTGTCTAAGTCTCGGACTTGGTTCCCGGCCCTCGAGAGCAGTGGCGCCGAATCCACAGAAGGCTTAAGTAAATTAACGTAAAAATAATGTTAACCCCTCAAGCGCAGCGGGCATTTAATTAAATCCTATCCCAGCGGCCGGCTGAGATTTAGATCAATTCGCCTTTTTGCCATGCTATCATTCAATAGTTCATAATTTTCATGACACATGATCAGTATCGTTAAACATTTTTGTAAACTTGCTTAATATAATGCGCTTATTAATAAAGTACCGATTAAGGTAGGTTTCTATGGAGTACTTGAGAAAATTCTGGGATCCTCCCTCCCCATCAACCACTTCCCTCTTCAATTCACAATAAGGCTTATTCCCTTTCATTATATCTAAAAATCTTATTTTTTCCTTTCCATCCCTCGTTTACCTAACATTCTACCCAGTGGCGCCAACTCCATGGGGCCTGAGGGGCCCCGAGCCCCCTCAAAAATTCGTTATAGGTGTGAGAAAAAATGTGTCAGGCGTGTCGATTTTTCCCGGAGTGTCCAGTTATCGAGATTCGAGTTATCAGGGTTCTAATGTTGATCATATGACTCTTCTAAAATGCTTAAAAAAACTTAAAACTCACTACTTATAAAATTTCCCGGGGCAAGATCCCCGGTCAGGGCCCCCCCAATATTTTTTGTAAGACGGTATCCCTGCTCAAGAGTGTACCCCATCTGGGCCCGCCCTGCGTTTCCGATTCCACTGTAGCTACAACACTAACCCGAACCCTCCCGGATACCCTCCCCCAGCATCAAAATTCTTTTAATACGACCGTCCGACTTAAAAATACAAGAAGTTACGTCGGGCTCCTATCGCGGCGGCGCCTCTTTCCTTTTTCCTCTCTTTTCAAACCCC
Organism: Ischnura elegans; assembly: GCF_921293095.1. NCBI lineage: Eukaryota > Metazoa > Arthropoda > Insecta > Odonata > Coenagrionidae > Ischnura > Ischnura elegans. The sequence continues at coordinate 91,516,739 of NC_060255.1, read as the reverse complement.
TCCCCGGGAGCGCGGGCGTATAAGTCTCGGACTTGGTTCCCGGCCCCGGTGCGTTGTAACCATCAGAGGACCCCCCTTGGGTCCTTATCTCTGTAGCTACAACACTAACCCAAACCTTCCCTGACTCCTTCTCCCCTTCGCCAAATTTCTTTCAATACAACCGTTCGACTTAAAAATACTTGAAGTAACGATAAAATTATTTTTAGAAACAAGTTTCGAACAATAAATGACTTAAATAAAAACTAAATGCAACTTCGTTAGAGAATTTTCTATTTATTTTTCAACGCCTGGTGTTCTAACACCTCGCCTATTCAGTGGGCTTGCGGGGTAGCGTGAAGATGTAGATGAAAAGATCAGGGTAAAGAACGAAAGTGGTGGGATCAAAGCTCACAGGTTTTGGAACTGTATGGACATATTTATTCTAGCGATTTGATCGTTGGATTATTCTTTCTCACAGGATAATCCTCTAAAATCGCTGGCACAGTAATGGGTTTGCCTGGCTTCCTATTTGGTGGGCCCTTTTCGCTTCAATAGCGTTAAGGTGTTTTACCCCGTCCCGTCCCTTCCTTCCCTATCCTACCCCAGAGGCGTCGTCGGGCTCCTATCGCGGCGGCGCCTCTTTCCTTTTTTCCTTCCTCTCCTCCCCCTCCCCGGGTGATCGGGCGTATAAGGGCCGTATTCTTAGTCGACCCTACATATCCGTCCCTTCATAACAAAAGGCCCCTACATGCGTTTCTCAGTCGACCCTACATAAGTGGTGGGGGGTGATTCCGTCGCCAAGTTCTCTGAGATGACGTAGATGACGGCGCAGCGCCAATTTTCCACTCTTCTGGTGGCGTAATGGGAACTAACTATGAAACGAAGAAAATACGTCCGATAATTTTCGGGCGTATTGTTAGGGCAACGGCCCAAGGTAAATAAACAATCGGTGTCGTCCTCAGAGTAAGGATTGGGGTAGAGGGCGCTTTCAGGCTGCGCAGTAGCAGATCCTTGTAGTCAACATGGTTACCACGTGACGGTGGGAAGAAGTGCGGGAAATTTAAATCTACCGTAGCACGGGTGGCATGAAGTTACCGTATTACGGTGATACAATGAGGACTAAATAAATACAATCGGGCTCAATTACTTCGAAAAACTCGAAAATAGTAACAAAGACTCTTAGAAAAAGTAATTATTGAATTATATCTACAATTAATTTCCATTTTTCTCTCACATATGATTTAAATTTTCAACTACGAAATTTATGTCGTAAAGCTTTGTTTTTCTTTTGTATGCTTTCAGCATCTAAAATGGTCAACAATTAAATTTTTCAAAAGAATATCAGAAATAGCAAAGTCTAAATTCAAATTTTGCGTAAGATCCCCAACAACTACTTAAGTAAAATATACCTTTTTCTACACTAGGGGCTTACTTTACGACTCGCAGCTCATACATTGCGTCAAGAATAAAACGTTCCAAGATTTGGCTGTATTTATAATATTAAACATGTAATTTATATAATGATAGTAAAATTATTTCACCATGGAAAGTAAAAGAATGCATAGTTTTAAACTATTCCCGCTATTACTAGTCTACAGTATTTGCATATCCACCAAAGCATTAAAATAATACATTTTTCAAGTTTAATAGGATTCCTTCTGGACTAAACAATGCACTTGATGTTTTCCACTTTTATTTGGAGATAAATGCATATTTTAATGATAAACTTTTTTGATAAAACACATTTTGGTGCACTTGCTGGGCACGAAATATGCTCCTTTTACATTCCTCATCGATGATTTCCTTCTTCTTCACTTGCAGGAAACCTAAAGAGACACTTTTTATAGTTAATACAAGTCAGCCGTAAGAAATATCTAAGTAAAAGCCCATATTTTAAAGGAATAATCAAAAGGTTAAAACATCCCCATTTCAAGGCGTGTCAAACATTCCAAACACACTACACACAAATTCCATTATAAAAGGAATACCGTTGAGGCTAGAAGGGTACGGAAATTGTATGAACACTGACACTATGAAGAATCAATCTAAAGAAATTATCAATGAAAATGAATTCCACTTCCTTTCGCGAAACATTGTTTACAACTCAATGCATAGCAAAACATTGCCATGCTGACGCTACGGTATTTTAGAAATTAAGGGGAGAAAAGAATCTAAACGCCCCAGATATATTCAGTATAACAAATGAAATACATCGAGAAAGGAAATAATTATCATTTACTCTAAGATCACGGTTTTACTTTAAAAACTACTCACCTTGTCGGAAATTCGTATGTTTGTTTATCTTACGGCGATACGGTATCCAACGTTTCAATGTCACGTGACCCCATCTTGACTGCGTGCGCAGTAGCCAAAGCGCACTCTCCCCATCCCTCTGAGCTTCCTTCCCACCGTCACGTGACACCATCTTGACTACATGCGCAGTAGCCAAAGCGCACTCTCCCCCATCCTTACTCTGAGGTGTCGTCCGCCAGGTCGTGTCGGTACATTAATTATCGTTATAAATACTCTCATATCGAGCCAAAAGTAGAACCTTATTGTCTTTAAATTACTTCAAAAGCGGTATGTACAAGATAGTAATATGTACGGAGTATATATGATCATTGATGTGTGAACGGTTCGGGTACCCTACATCAAGTAGAGCCCGTTTAGTTCCAAAAACGGCCATATGTAGGGCGAGATCGGTTTATGTAGGGGCTGATGACGTATCCAGGGTCGGTTAACCCTACAGGGTCGACTAAGAACACGGCCCTAATTCTCTGACTTTGTTCCCGGCCCCGGTGTGCTGTATCCCTGGAGGGCTCCCCTTGAGCCCTCATTCTCTCTGTATGGACAATTATGAAAGGTGGCGAAGAATTAGCACGTTGCAAAATGAATGGGAAGGCTGTGATGATACGCAAAATTCCCAATACGGAAAACGTCGCGTCATCAAGGATGGGCCTCGGCTCCGTTTTAATTGCGACTTAACGACCACGCAAATTTCCGTACGAGAGGAGCCACATTATGAGTGCGAGTGAGGGAGGGACATTAGAAGGAAAAATATGGAAGCAGGGACGACTGAAAATGTGAAACGGGGAAAAACTGAAAAATCCCACGCTAAGGCTGAAACGCATGGACGAGAATCATTCCGGCATAAACACATGAAAGACTTCCGAGATCACGAAACATTCGGACGCCCACCTGGACCAACTTTTTGAATTGTCAAAGAAGATACCTTTCACGACTGAAATCAAAGGGAAGCTTTTCATTTGAATCCCTACTCGTCCCGACTACACGTAAACAAATAACGCGAATGCCGAGATTTTGCACATTGGATGTCTCTCAGTTCTTTCTCACTTGATAATGCTCCATCAAATCTACAGTAAGTGTCACTGATACATCAAACATGGCTTTTTATTGCACTATAACTGCCGAAAACATTGGATTATTCAGCTTAAGGCTACAGTCGAATTCAAAAGTATTGCAACGAATATATATCGGTACCACTTTCGCCGTAGTTTGGTAATGGAGTTTCGGTATTTCCTATAGTACCAATAGAAAGGAAACGTGGAAAACATAGCATCTACCGCATATTCTTATTAGTAAATCATAAAAGGGAAAAATATGCGGAATATGTGTAATTTTTTATGCCAAATCAATTGTGCTGCTCTTACTAGATGATAAATCCAACTCCAGAACTTCAATTAACTTTCTTAAATTGAACATTCCGTCGACGCATATTATCTTATAACTAACGCGGTAGCATTTATTAGATTTAACGAACGTAAAATATATAAAATATCTTTCACAATATTACTTAAAATAATGCCACTGCGCATTAAAATTCAGTTTGAAATCGGAGATGACTTACAAATCAACGGCAAGATTCCGAAATTCAACAGAGAAAGCAAGTTAAGAAAGCGAGTGTAAAAAGAGTGTGAAAAGTCCACGTAGAGTCCAAAACTCACAGATGCAATGATTACTCACAAATCATTCTTGCCTGAACACATGAAAGACCCCTGGAATCAAGGAACTGCTGGTGCATATCGACAACCTGTTAAGAATTGTCAAAAAGAACGCCTGTAATTTTCGCAATAAAAGTAGAGCTTTTGTTTCGAAAATTAAGCCATTCTAATACCTCTCACTCGAAACGTGGAGAATCCGTCCAAAATATTCCAGCGACAATTACGACTGTTGAGCTTAGATTTATATATATTCTAGACGTTTTCCTAGCTGGACCGATTCCTGAGGAAGAAGCATTGACACATTGGTCATTAAAATATGTTTGCAAGATTTTAAAAATGCCCGACCTAACGACTCAGCCACAAAGTTTTCATGGTACTCATGCCATAATTAATATTTATTATACACAATACTTCAAACGAAACTTTTGGTATCGATATCTAACAGTTTCGTTTTACGCCTTTCACCACTAAACCAGTGTGCAAAACGTACTTTGATACAATGATTACTCATTAATTCGTATGATTCGAAAAATCATAAAATAATGAGCAATCACAGAACATCAATGGTTGAATTAGGCATTCAACCTTTTTGTTTCCTTTAAAAATGTCCAATTCATTCCATCTCCGCTGCGGCCGGCGCAATTCTAATTATTCCAACCCCGTCGTTAAAGACAACGGTCTCATTAACACATCGTTAAGTTAGATCTCGGGCATTGTTGCGGCAATTCCGTGGGGTGGTCAGATAATCACATATGCACCCATCGACAGAACGTTACATGACATGCTGTCACGATACCGACGGCAATATGACACTAAAATTCATCAATGGCTGATTCGAACGACGTAAAATTCACGGATATCGCCATTGGGTTCGGAGGGTATTCGATACCAGGGCCATTCACAAAGAACGATCCCTTACTATAAAAACTCTATTAAAAAAGTAATGACATAATACCTAGATACCAGGGGCGGTAATAACTCTGGTATTTTTTGTACGTGCATTAAAGAAGCGATAATTTCATTATCTTCTAGGGAATATTCTAGGCTATGTTTATCAGCGAAAGACATATGATGAAAAATCTATAAGTAGAGCAAGGCATGTCAAATCCATGATTATCGATATAAATTAACTCCAAGACTTCATTCTATTATTTCCTGAACAGTATTGTGTGTTCTTTACAATCTTTACTTCGTTGGTAACTTTCAATTAATTGATGGTTTCATAAAACCTTAAAATAAAAATTTCAATCTTCTCTGCGAAGATGTATAGACTACCCGGTTATGTCTTGTTAATAGGGAATATAACGTTATTTTCCAACCTTTTCAATTCACACTCATGCCACTGTATAACTGCGAAATTGTAAGTTTAGCACTGAAATAGAAGTGTTAAAATTTATATTTTAACATTGCATAAAGGCGTGTTCACACGATGCATTTTCCTGCACGTATGGATGCGTGAACCTATTCACCACTAAAATTACACCGTGTAATCGCCCATAATAGCGCATGTGAGATTATTATTATAAGATTAAAAGTCGACTAAACCTTTTAGATAAATTCAAGAGCAGTGTCTTTACTAACGAAGTTAACCATATCTTACGGACGCCAACAAACTACGGAAGATCAGATCATATAAATAAAATTAGAGAGATATATTGTAGAACAAACAGGTTCAGAATGTCCTTTTTTCCGCGATCAATAAGAGATTATAACGGTAGCGATAGAACTCATTAATAGATTGCATGACTTGTGGTGTAGCCTACTAACCTATGTATAACATAATGCATGTTTCTTAATTTTATTTTTATTTCTAACAGCATATGGTAGTATAATTTGTTAGAATACGTGACGTTTTTTGGGCAGTGTGGTGTGCATGTGGGAGTCCAATTGCATGCAGCATGCTGGTGATTGATCACCCCCCGCCAAACACCCTAGAGGTGGCTCGCAGGGTATTATGTGGATGCATATGTGCGCGAATATATCTCCAAGAAATTTCCCTTGATCTAATTGCGTGCATTTATATGAGCATTTATTTGTCCAACCACGCATTGTCATGGGTTAGTGCAGCTTGTAAACAAGGCTTGAGATACGAATATCTGATTACCTGCCTGAGTATTCAAATATTATGTCCTCCCGGCACTACACTCGGCACGCTGCCCAGGGGTCAACTCACCGAGACGAGGCTAACTGATCCCGAGAATTCCCTTGCGTCTGTCGTTGACGGCAAGGCATTCAGGGGCGATCCATATTATGGCGTTCACGAGGGGTGCCAGGTCCTTTGACGCATAGGGAGTGAAAGGAAGATATGGTCAGGGGTGGAACGATGAAAGCTACACGACCTTGTGGGAAACAATGCGCCTGGCTCGTGAGGGAGAAGGAAAACCATTCACAAGGGAGATGGGTATGTATGGACACAGTGTCTTGTGTGTGTCTTGCCTCTTGAGGCGTAGTAAAATACATGCATAGGGATTCCTCGTCTCCTCGAATACAATCAACGAAGAGGAATGCGACCAAGTGACAAGATCGGGTCGCGGTGGCAACTAGGAAGCGATCCACACTTTATGCAACATTCCGCGCAGGCAAATATCCAGCAATGGAATCCACATAAATCACCAAATTTCTTACGATAACGTGACGGCTGTATTTAATATAGTGTGGGACCAAAAATAATATGCTCTTCATCACAATGAAAGATGCATGTACTCGGATGCTCAAACCCTCGAAGCATTGCTCTCAAGTAGTTTTACTTAGAGAAAACATCACACGAATTCCTTGTTTTGAAATTGCCAATATTATCCTGAAATTCCAGGTTGCACACAGCATTTTTTATCAGAAACCTCTTTTGTTCTATGTATGAACTTTCTAAGTCAAACCTTACTCAGAAAAAATGACGACATTTGTAATGCATGCAAATATTGACAAGAGTCAACTCTATAGCTATACCTTGGAAATTCCAAAATGATAGCTTCAGGTTTTAAAAAATAAAATTCATCAGGATATTGTAACAAAATACGACCTATCGAGGAGGATTAAAAGTTAAAGTGACTTTAAAACTACGCTTATGCACAGAATTTATGGCAACTGATAACAGACGTCTGTATTTAAGACACGGAAAAGATCGTTTCCGATAATGATCTCAATTTCCAGGTTCTAGAGAAATAATGATATAAGACAGATATAATTTTTTTAAATTAGGACTTCAAGCATTGAAATTATCTCCTGAATGTGCCAAATGATATCCAAATCCTTTGAATTCCCACAAAGTCAGAAATCCGAGAAAAATAACCAGGGGTAGTGTTTGACAGGAAAGAAAAGTTTTCTCTTACAAGTTTTCTCCCTTACAAGTTTTCCTCTAAGGTAGAGTGAAAAAAAACTTGGAAGGAAGGTAAAGGAGAATATAAGGTGAGCGCTAAGCAAACCTCCGCCATTGCAGGGTCAGAGACCTCAGGAAGGGTAGATGTAACTCCTGGCTCTCCAACGCGGATTCCTGTTTACTGCACAACAGACGCCAAGGGTCTGGGGAAACGCGGTCGCCAAGCAACGACGGAAGATATAAACGGAGGTGAAAGGACCGTAATAAGAATAAATGAATGGCCAGGATAACGCCGAAGTTCGGCCCACAATGCACTGCCATTTCGTAGGCCTCTCCATTATTAATAACGATCTATCAACCTTCCCATCCGTGTGAAAATATACGAGGCGTTTAAAAAAAGGATCAAAAAACAGAAATCTGTGGGATTCTAGAGAAAACTCCAGCATTTTGAAATACGGACGGACACTTATCGGCGTTGGTGCCAACGCGGAATGTAAATCCATCGGAAACATATATAGACAAGTAAAGAAAAATATAGAGAAGATGGTGTATAAGTATCCAGAGAGTTTCCAAATGTATTCATACGTGCAAGAGATGATGAAGAATGCCAAACGTATAGAGAATCGACAAAGAATCTTTGATGAAAAACACCTACTCTACGGTATCAAAAATATTCTATCGCATAAACAGCATTATTTCAAACGGTTCCCTCTTTTTTGATACCAGGAATATATATATTTTAAACGTCTTCTTAGCATATAATGTTCACGGTACAAATCGCCACCTCGATTTCAAGTATTTTATAAATTATTTCCATTGCAAATGTTATTGAAATTAAAGAAAAGACTGAACGAAGGCGGTAATATATGGAAGGTTCGGAAATTATTAGTAAATAGGCTAAAAAAATGTTCACAAACTATATTATGTGATATCTCTGGACTATGAAATAAATACACAGTCAGCGAGTCCATTATTTTTAAATGGGCCCGAAGTTAATCTACGATTGTGCAATTAGGATGCACTGATTAGAAAATTAGAGGTACAATTGATGAGAGAATTTTAATATAACTCGTTTTACTCATGCTCGATCTTCCCTGATTCTAATATATTTTACTTCTTCCACTAATAATTTCCATAGTGGAAGTTAGACGGAAGAAGAATAACCGTTTGATGATTATGTCTTTCAGGTACGCAAAAGCATTATTTTCTATTTTATAAACTTATTAGTCATGAATAAAAAATCATGTTCTACTACTTATCAACTTTCCAATTGTATTTTTAGCTGAAAGCGGAGTACAAACCAAGTGCTATTGAAACAGTGGAATGGATAAGTTTAAAGCTTAACGTTAACTTTCACGTTGAACGAATTCTTTCCACTGCTGTAGCTTGAAAGAAAGGTAGAATACCCTCATTTTTCGCAGTTGGTCCTGCAAACATTTTGGATTCCTGCCACGTGAAGTAACATTCTCCAAAGCATGGAATGCAATAAATGAATGGAGGAGTAGATTAACGTCATCAAAAATTTCGATTTTAGATTTTTGAACAAAGAAAAGGAATTGTGACAATTAGAAATAATTCATGATTTTTTAAATAATCCTTATTTTTTGTAGACTAAGGAGTAGATTTCATAATTTCTTACTTCTGATACATATTATAACTTCAATAATTCCACTATTTCTGCGCAGATTTCAATTTCTAGTTGTTTTAAGAGGGAAATACATGTAGAGTTGAATGTTCATATTCCTGCATGTAAACAATTGTTACGCTTAAATTTTCAACAATGTGAAACCATTTAAAGTTATCGATACCGAATAGATATGACTTTCTGATGTTCCATTCAGCAAAAGATTTAGTTCTCGTCTTTTTGTATTATTTTGTATTCAAAAATAACAGGCACAGCTAAGATTTACGGGACTTTGTAAGATTTCTTTAATTTCCAGAAGAGACCGATGAAAGAAACAACAACTAATTCATCATACATCTTTTTACACCAGGGAAGTTTTCCTTTTTTTAACTTTTTTAAAAAAGGAAAAATTCCTTATGAATTCCCACTGTTTGTGCCTCATTTAATGCCTTACTTTATGCCTCTCCTTCAGTAATTTGCAGTAAAACACGTCGTTCTTTATTAAACACAAATAAATTTTGCACCCCCTTATGCCGTTTTCCGCCGAATTTCATTTAATCCTAAAATGTCTCATGTTTGTGAACGTGAACGACCATAAAGATCCGGATCATTCTGACGCATCACCGATGATTGAGTCAGTCAATTAAAAGAAAGATTTTTCCCATCACTCGGTGTAACGTTGAGAGAAAGGAAATCGTTTGAAGAGGAGACGAGGGGAAATTAAAAGGCCTGAGGGCTTTCGAGGCCTCTCGTGAGGGGATATTGGCAACGCGAGGGGCATTCTGACAACTCCACACTCGAAACGAAAACAAGCAGGGGAGAGCTGAAAAATTCACGCCACGAACAGAGAAAAAAAAACAAATTGAAACTTTCGAACTACTGTGCAATTAATTTTTAATAATCAGTCATCCGATCTTGTGAAATTATCACTCTTGAGTTGAAAGGCAGAAGCTAGATGAAATCTTTTTTTTTTTAAGCATGAAAATGTTTCGCTTTGGATCAATATTCCCATAAATAAATGCTCTCCAGAATCTAAAGCTTTGCTCAAGGCAATTAAACAACATACTCATGATTGATCGTTTAATCCATTGTATCTACGTAACAACAAAAATGCATACATTTTCAGCTCTATTTAGGAATGATTTTAACTTAGTGACATTTTTTTCTGCAAAGTTTAATAGCGAAATATGTAGCTGACACAATAATTATGATTAGGTAGAAAAATGTTCACATTTTCAAAATGAGAAGTCTTGAAATTTGATTTCTCTTAAGAAGCAGTTAGAAAGGGTTAATAGAACGGATTTCCCCCCTTACATGTGGTATTTGCTCTTGTATGTGGTATTTTTTTTCGTGTAGTTTCACTGGTTTAAAACTTAAGGTACCACCTTGAAATTTTCAGGGTCTATAGAGCCGACCACTGTCAGGTTTATCCTTTTTTTAATATGAAGGCAATCGGGTCGATATGGCGACAGAAATGACAAGGCTGTTGAGTGGACGATTTCGGTGTATCCAGGTTCGAATCCCAGTCAAGGCGAATTATAATTCCCCTGTAGGATTCCCACACTTTTTGCGCATTTACGAGAGACTTAATAAAGGTACGCCGTAGGCTATTTTATTGAATAATGTGCAACATAAGATATTCTTCCGAATCGTAGTGATCAGTAACGCTCGGCGTCTAACATCTCAGCGTATTTTTTTACGTACATACGATTTTTTGCCGGACAACATAAATTATCTCGTCTTCTTAAGCCAACAAGAAATGCAGTGAAGAAGAAGATGAATTATTATTTCAAGTCGTAGAACATAGGGTAAAAATTCGGAAAATACGAGTTTCGAATCCCGTTCAAGGCGGATGATTATTCCTCTATAGGACTTCTTCACTTTGTGTGCAATTGCAGTTGAATCAATAAAGTTACGCTGCGGTTGAATTTCCTTGAGTAACATTAAACAAACGATATTGAGAATCATTGCCTTCTATATCGTAGTGATAAGCAACCTTCTCCGTCAAATAATTCAGTGAATTTTTTGCGTGCGCACGATTATATGTCTAGCAGCATAAATCATGTTGCCTTCTAAATCCAGCAATAAATCCACTGAGAAAGAGAATGGCTCGGTAGTTCAAGTAATAGAACACCTGGCACGAATTCGGAAAATCCTGTTTCGACTCCCATTCATGGCAAATAATATTACTCTATAGAATTTCCGCACTTTGTTTGCACTTGTAGGTGGCCAACCTTTTACATTAAAGGGTTAACTAATCACATTACTTCATGTATTAATTGAATAAAACTTACTAACATCAGACAATAAAGGTTCGAAAAATACTAGGCTCGCATGAAGAAAAAAAGGAAGGATGGAAAAAAATATTTATATTCTCGTTAAACATTATAAAAACGACACATAAAATTAATAAACACACCTAATTAAGTTTCAGAGAGTAAATATATATGATTTTTAAAATGAAACTCAAATAAAATTTGTCATACTCACGCATTAATAGAAATAAATTAAAATAATAGCATACAATGCAGGGGGAAAAATTAATGGAAATTGGCCTACCTTAAGATAAAAGAAAAAATTTCACCGATCCTCCCAGCAAAGGTTGATTGAAACGGTCTTCACGATTGAGCTACTACATCCCTGCTGACTGAGCAACTTCTAACCTAAAAGGTCATGATAGAACTGAACCGACCTCTTACAGAGGGCCGGAACCCTCGAGGTACGCATGACGCGACGTGATATCACGTCATGAACACCAGGGGATAGCGCACCATGACGCGATATCAAGTCATGCCGCACTCAAGGTCTTAAACGTACGCCGTTGGCTATTTTCCTTAAATAAACGTGCAACAAAAGATATTGAACGACAAACCATTCCTGGTGACTCCATAAAGGTACGCCGCAGACAATTCCGAGGATATTTCGTTAAATAAATACGACTAATGTTAAAATATTTCTTGGAGTGTAGGTCAACGTATGTTATGCAAAAAAGTTATAGCCAACGTTTCTGTTTGTTTTAAAGCATCATCAGGGCTATGAAAGAAAAAACATAAGAACAATATAAAATACAAAGATAACAAAGATATACAAAAATTTTACATAAATTTTTACGTTTAAATAAATGTTTAATACTACGTTTACCTATACTCCAAGAAATATTTTAACATGAATTAAACGAGGTCAAGATAAGGAAAAAAAATAATACAACTAATGATATTAATCGGAATTTCCTTCCTCAGCGTAGCATCAGCAACCGTCTGTGTCAAATTTCCAGCGTATTTTTTTGCGCGCTCACGAACGCGCTTGTCGCTGCATCTGACTGCTTCGCCCATCTGTTATCGAACACCTATCCGCGGCATTTACGAGTCGCGGCCGTGGAGCCGTTATGAGGGAAACCATTAACATAGCTAATGCGCCTGTGACAACTGCGCTCAACGCGGCCTTCGCTTTCACTTCCAATTTCCCGGTGGGTCCCTTCTATTCCCATCACTGGAGTTTGTAACGAATGAAAGAGAAAACAGTTTCAGTCGCAGTTTCAGAGGAAGTTGGATAATCGAACTCTTGTCGCCCAAAATTGTCTCTAATTCGAACCTTTTGCAAAAATCGCACAAACACCTGGTCACCATCAATATTCAACAATCCTGAGAGCAGTTTCCATTTAATTCGCAAAAATATAAACTTCACCTTATCACATACTCCTTTTCATTTGCATCCGTTATCACGTGTTATAAAAACTCAGCAAGAACAAATTAAAGACGCTAGAGAAAATGGAAAAGGTTCTAAAACAGCAGATAAGCTCATTCTTCATCTACCGTGTGTAATTCATTGAAACGTCAAAGGCGCAGAAGGCACGCAAAACAGCCGTTGATAATAGGGTAGTTTCCTTCATCAAAGAAAACGAAAGGCATTGATTGCGATTCGTTACCCACTATTAGTGTATTCATAATATACTAATTATTTGGTTTTAGAAATACCAGTTTAGACGAATGGTAATGGTCAATTTTATCCTCATTTAAAAGGCCAGATTGATGCGCCCATGCGATGCCACTCCACGTGACGTCACAGGGACCTAGTTTCGAATACGAATAGATAGAAGTTTTACATCGTCTGAGATTACCAATGCATGCATGAGGCACAGAGATCAGGGAAACATACCTTAATAATCACCTATTAAAACTGGCTAAGGTCGGGAAGTTTTCATCGTTTGATAGGGTATTAATAATCCTTATTTAAGCCAAGCGCTACCAGCTAGCAGGGTACTCTGCTACCTGCTAGCATCCTGCGTCGTATCAGCGCTCAGAGCCTCGCCCTAAGGTCACCTCACTTGCGGCAGCGGGAACCAGAATGACGTCACACCGAGTTTTCCCATCATTCATACTTAGCCGTCGCGTTTTCGCGCGCTTGAAAATTTTCACTTTTCATTTAATCGCGAAAAATAGATATCGTCATTTAAAAATCTAAAAGCGTAAAATACGTACTCCAGGAGTAATAATCTTTCGATTTAGGCAATAAAAAATAATAGGAAACCACCCTATTACAAGTAATGTTATATGGTAAGGTGCAACATTTTTCATGATCCTTTATATGAAGCATTTCATGAACATTTTTACTGAAAACGATATTCATCGTCTGGTTTCAATCTACAGATCTCCACACATTGAAAATCGACGGCGAGTGTGATGGCCTATCTTTTTAAGCACCAGCCTTCATGCTGAAAGATTCCGGGATAAAATCCCTATAAATGTGTTAGGACATCCCAATACAGATTGAGCTTCAAGTAAAAATCTTCGAAAAGTGAAGCAAGGGAAAGGATCTGGCTTCCATAAGAACGTGTAAATACACACCTATGGCTTAGTCTGAGGAAAGCTCTACCATCACCCTCTCAAACTTGGAGTAGAAAAACTGAGCTAGTGACAATCATCCACCTCTAAAGGGCTGAATAAGTATCTAAATTTCAAATTCTATTTTTAGAAAATATACCAGACTTAAAGAAGGAAAAAGTAAGCAAACATATTTTTTTCAAAACTCGAGATAGATGTATCATCATAAAGGGATGGACGCGTAGAAAGGGACGGGGAATTTGGAAAGGACAAAGCATGTGCTGTATGAACTGTAAGGTCATGGAGTCTCGATAAAAACTGGTACCTGACTGTAGCAAGAAGAAGCGCGCGGTGAAAGGTTGGCAGAATGCCTTATGATGGATGGTAGATGAGCAAAAAGTTATCTTTGCGCAGCCATTCCAAAATTGCGGTCAGCGAACTCCTGCAGGGCAGCATTGACAACCCTCGTATACATGAAGTAATTAATTATAATGGGCTCGTCTGCCAATTTTCTTTTGCTGCCGATTGTGGTCGAGTTTGAGAAATTCAGTTACTCACAGTCTATTACTTTCGATTCGTCACCTACATCTCGTGATTCTGGTGGCAAAAATTGATGTCCTTGTCTCTATTTCACTTGCTATCGTTGCCAAAAATATATAGACATTCACCTGTCCCATTTTACTTGCGCGGCTAGAGTTACCACATCACTAATAAACCAATTTATTTCCACCTGGTCCTTAGAGTTAATTGCGGTTCGCACACCCACAGGAAGGAAATCGTTGGTGCTTTAAACTTACTTTACTTAGGTGCGTAACTTCCCAGATTTTTTCGCGATCACGTACTAGAAATTTAAAAGTTATTATTATCCATTAAATTTCAATTATTTTGCATAGGATATTAAAATGATTGCAAGTACGAGTGTATCTGGTTATTTGGTTAGAATTGTAGTTGCTATGAGTAAGAATTTCACTCAACGGATATTCGATAGCAATAAGCTGCAAGTACAGGAAGATACAATAATTTCTATATCTTAGGGTATTTCATCTACGTGAATGAATGTTTTTACTTATAAATGTTTCAACATCGATAGAGTCACAATTTCATTGAATTTATTCGTTTAAAATAATTTAATACTAACTTTATCTTGAGCCAAATGAATTTATTATGTTGATGTTTAGAATACATCTTTTTCAACATGAAAAAAGTATTACTATTTCACATTCGAACGCTCCCAGAACTTCTCCGCACCTACCGCAAATGAAATTAACCCACTCGGCTGCGGAGTTTCGTCTTCGTGGGCAATAAAGGGTGAGTCCAACTATGAATCTAAGAAGAGGAAAAAAAACCTCGCCTCGGTGCCCGAAAGAAAACACTCCGATAGCTCAACGTGTGCGTGGACGTGAGTTTCCTCACTGAAAATCTTCCACTAGGACGTTTTCCCTGGAGTTTGACTCCCGTCTTGCTAGCGTGGTATCATCCGCGTCTGTCCTCTTCGGGTGTTGGTGCCGTAATGGCAAAGTATATAGGTTTCCTTATGTGCCAACATTTCAAGTTTTCATCTACCTTCCCCCATAAGTAAAATGGAACAGGGGAGTATCTACACCTACATATTATTGAAAACGATAGAACAATATTCATCATCATAAGCATCTCCGTAGCTCTTTAAAAATAATTGGGGGTATTGCCTAGTTTTTTTCCGGCCGCTAGCATTGGCCATTCTCTAGAATGATAGAGGATAATTTGACATGCAGGCAATAAAGTATGGATACCTAAAAAAACGAGAATCTAAAGCCAGAAAAAGTGGCAAAGTATAAAAAGCAGCAAAAATGTATAGAAATTTCGCCAACGCTTAAACATTTAGCTTAATTTTTCTGAGCGAATTAAGAGTATTGATTAATAAACTATTCACGCACATTTATTTCGTACACCATTTAATTTTCTTCCCAATTTGATTTTAAAAAAACCTTATCTGTTTATTATGGTGAGATTTATCCAGTAACTATAATAATTCATGTGATCATAAGTATAATGGTATAAGAGGGTGCCTACATATTATTAAACTGGGTAGTAGGTTGATGCCTCCCAAATATATCTTCGAAGGTATTAGTCATCGTCATTTCAAAAATTAGCCGTAGAAATGTCGATCCATACGTATATCCGTAACTGTCACCTCGATTGGATCAACCTCTGACCACTTTAATGACCAGGGAGCGAAATGGACTCTCCGAATCCGATGACGTTAAAACCGAAGCATCGGCAAGCCAAGACAGATGGGGTGTCTCTGGCTCCTGAGTAAGTGATTAAACGCCAAGGAGGAAGTCTGAAGAAGGGTGGGAAAGTTTGCGGAAGTGATAAAAGACAGAAGAGCCGAGGAGTCCCTTCAAAGAAGATAGGAGTTATGAGTGATGACACCCCAATGGCCGAAATTTCATCATGGCTGAGATTCAGTAGGAAATAAGTAACTGAACGTATGCTGGAATAAAGATAAGAAAAGATATAAATTACCAGAAAGGGATGTAATTCAATAACTTAGAGGATATGATTCCCTAATACTCATATATATTTTAACCTTATATCACTGTCATAATATTTAATTAATATTGGAAATTAGGCCTGCGATGCATACTGCAAAGTCAAATATAGATGGTTTTTTCAATGACTACCTTTAAGAATAAATTACGGGTACATACCTAAGCACTTCATATTACAATCATTCGTCAACGTTTACTACCAACGTTTTGGTCCTTAATATCACCATCCTAATGGCTAAACATAAAAAGTTTACACCTAAAAACGTAAATAAAATCGTAAGAAACTTACATTTTCCCTCCGATGATTTTGGTAACTACTTAAAAAAAACATGACAAAATTACACCCTGGTATTAAGCAATTTAATTAATAAAAATATATATTATATACAATGTTCTGTTTATACCTATTAAAGAGTTAAAAATTCAGTTTATAATAGTAAAAAATAAATAAAATATATGAATCCATTTTAAACCTTTCACGAATGATAAAAGGTTTTCTGATTATAAGTACTTTATTATCCAAATAATTGTCCGCTTCATTAGTATTGTTTTATTGTTGTATTTTAGCAATTAGCCTAAGAGGATGCTCAAATAAAGGAGCTGCACGTTACGTCAAAAACTGCTACGGGCGTACAGACAGTGTTACCCTAATGTTAAGCGAATTAGGCTCGGAGTCGCTGGAGACTCGGAGGCTGCGAGCTAGGCTTAGATTGCTTGAACAATTGAGAATGGATATCTTTAAGAGCGACACAGAGAACATAATATTAGAGTCACACTATATTTCCAGGTCCGATAGAAGCGATAAATTAAGAGTGATGTTTTGCCGAACGGATAGATATGGGAATTCGTTTTTCCCCCGAACCATAAAGGACTTTAGTAAACGCTAGTCCCAACTTCGTTAGAGCACTTCTTTTTTTTTTAGCTGTAAACGGCCTAACACCCCCTGCCACACGCCTTTTAGGCGGCTTGCGGGGTATTATGTAGATGTAGATTTAGATATTATCCACCAGCCTCAAAGGATTTATCCTTGGTTTAATTTCATCAAATGAATAATTTCACATAGTTTCGCAAAATTGAATAGCCCATTGAGATATTCGGAAGCAATTAACGGGGATGAGACTAAAAAACGCATTTTAACAGACGATAAAATCTTGAGTGAAGACTAACTTATGGATAACGTAGAGAGACAAAATGTTGTTGATCAACTGGTGAAACCGAATATTTACATGCATATGATTTTGAAAACTCGGGTGCACGCTCAGAAATCTCGTTATAATCTATTACCTCTGCATTACATTCAATGCAAGACTACGATATTGTGTCTTAATGTACTTCCTAAATTTATGATACCACCCGACTTCGTGGTCGATTTGTAACTAAATATTTTAATAACAATAATATTTTATTTAATTACGAGATACTGTGACCACATAAATCATCACTGAAAATATTAATGCAAAAATTGCAATCTTTCGAAATTATAGTTAACTGTTCCAAGAAACGTGATAGATTGTTCCAATTTTCAACGTTATTTCAGTATGTAGCATCTTATATGTAATAAAATTGCGTTTTTTACTATTTGACAGGCACTGATCTAGAAATGAATATTAATGAATTTAAAATCAACGCCGCATTTTTTCACTCAAAATTGGCATTTCATCAAAAAAGAAGTGTGTAAAAAGGTACTAAAAACGACTCAGCATATATCATAAGTAAATTTCCTCGGGAAGGAGCTTTAGGTTTTTGCTTATTTAGGAAGTCAACTAAGTTAACCTTAGTACTAATGTGAAGCTATTATTTTTATGACCAAGGTAAGAGAATGTAATTAACTCGTTTCCAGATATTAAATTAATCGTTGTAAATTCCATGTCATGCTAAATAACGTAAAAAAGTGTCAGCTTTTAATTTACTTTTATATTGTCTATATTTATATTGTACTTCTATTATATGCGAGAAAATTATATTTAAATATTTCGGGAACATGAAGGTAAAAAATGGAACAAAATTTTTAGATTAGAGCCTTTTTATTAGTCATCTCTTTCACGACATTTTCGTTTAAAAGAAAAATGGAAATAAAACGCTGCACAGCTTGTGTTTCAAATAAGGTACTTTTCCCCATGACTTAACACTTAGTTTACTCAATTACGTATCATTGAGAATAGTTAACCATTAAGCTGATGCCTGTTTAGAATAACGTTTACTAATAGTTTTATTTTGTGTTGTACGGAGAAAAGCGAGAAATAATGATTAATAATGATTTTATTTACTCCTACATTTAAATGTTACGGCTGAGTAAGAAAGATAACAAAGAGAATGAAATTTCGGTGGTCTCCAAGGACGTAAGACCAGAATATAGCCATCATCAAAAAACAAAAATGTTCGCAAAAAAATAATGCCGTATATATTACCTAAGTTTTTAAAAGAAATAACATTAAAATAAATACTCAGTTATTTCTTGAGAGAAAAGCAAGTCTTTTGCAAATCTTAACATTTTATTTAAGGATTTCTTTTAATTTTAGTGGGCAGAAAATT
The DNA here is from genome assembly GCF_921293095.1 of Ischnura elegans. Classification (NCBI taxonomy): domain Eukaryota; kingdom Metazoa; phylum Arthropoda; class Insecta; order Odonata; family Coenagrionidae; genus Ischnura; species Ischnura elegans. The sequence goes on along the minus strand of NC_060255.1, from coordinate 91,497,978 downwards.
AAATATCTTAGGCCCCATGCAAATAAATAGAAATGTAGATCGCATTACGATGGAGAAAGAATTCCTTTAACAGGCCGACGCGTACAATGGAATGTTTCAAGAAAGAGGGTGATCATCCAATGCAACACCGCGCCCGGGGATAAAAAAATAAAGTAGCTCTTAGCGTCTGGTAAGCGTCAACGACTCAAGTCCGACACTTTACTTTGGGCTGGCATTTCTCAGCATCGAGAAAAATACCCCAGGGTAATACCTCCTCAAAAATAATTACGCATAAAGAAATAAATAATGGTTAGTATTACTTGAAAATTTTTATTCACGACCTGGGTGTCTTAATACCTGTCGTGTTCAGGCGCAATTTTCAGTGAAGAGTTCAGTGCATCGGTGATTCCTTCCATATTTTCCCAGAAAAATGGCAAAATGTAACCTTCAGTTGACCGATTTTGAATTGATTCCGCTAATTTTTACATGCTAAGTGCAAAATCAAAACCATTATTTTTTGTTATTCATTCACCGGTCTACAAGATACTGATCATCTAATGGCTCGTTTTAAAATTTTAAGGCTTGCAATTGAAAAATATCGTTGATGTACATTTTATGAAATTCAAATAATTATATAAGTAACAAATTCAAATTTTTAAATCTATCTGTGGAAAAAGCTAATTACCACAGGATTGTCGAAAGCTTGGTTCCAAATAAAAATTATGCCAAATAGAATGCGGCCGTATCAAATAATTCCAGAGACAAAAATTCACAAAATTCATTTTGAGATATTTCGTTTCGTTAAAAGAACTGACGCACTACGGATACCAGGAATACACAGTAATCCAGCCGTTTCTATTTATGCAGTCTCTGGCCTATCCCCAATCAAAGAAAATTTCATTTTTGGGAAAGTTTCTAAATGTATTCAAATGTTTCTTCTCTACCGACCCCCATGAAAAACATCTATCTCCATTCACGGGTACTGCTGCGTACACATTTTGGGAAACTGTTGGGAAAATGAAAACGATGCTTTCGGTGGAGAAAACGCTAAAAAAATATTCATAAAAAAGCTTTATTGGACCTATCCATCGCCAAATTTCCTCGTGCGCTATGATGAATAACAGGGGAAATATGGAACATAAATTCTTAATCCAACAACAGATGTGTTGCATTCCCGCAAAACATTGCCTTCACATCTGGCGACATGCAAAAAAACACCATTAATTTTCTGGGGGCAAAAAACTCATCTAAAAATGACTGGATGTCAATCGAGCCATGAATGTTTCGTTGATGCTGCCATTTCAATAATTTTGATACCAAATTCTGCAAGAGCGAACTTCTACGCGAATAAAAGTCCACTAACATTGGCGCCACGATAGAGGAAGAAAAGGGTGCACCTACTTGGCTAATGCAAAATGTTGACAAATGATTGTAAAACTTTACTAAGCACCAAAGTATTACCAAAAAATTACTAGTAAGCACCAAAAAATTACTAGTGAAAAAATTAAATGGTCAGTAAATTAATTAGCCTGCTAGTCTAGTGAGTAGAGCATTTCGTTGCTGATCCAAAGGTCCCGGGTTCAAAGCCCGCTCAAAGGCTTCGAACACCCCGAATCAAAATATTCGAAGTGCGAGGTGGCCTAGGGAAAGGTACTGGCCCCCCTACTCAAAATTTTTGAAGTATACACGCCTGTGGCCTAGTCCCAGGTGAGCTCTACCCCCACCTAACCACACCAAGGTATGGTATTTGGAGGAGGCGACTGACAGCTGAGGTCATTTGCACCATGAGGGAAGGGTGTGGAAGGAAGGGTGGAGAGAAACCCGGCGTCGGCGTAAGCCTGCTCTAAACGAAAGGCGCCAAGGGGACCACAGCTTAGCGTCCCATCCGACGGACGGAGTGTTGCGCTTGAAATGTCCTCCACACAACATTCAAGCAGGGATCGGGCAGTCTCTGAAAATTCTCTGCCACTGCAGGGATTTGAACCCGAGCCCGCCGGGTGGGAAGCCAACACTCTAGCCACCACACCAACCCGATCCCCCTAACCACACCAACCTTCGGGTTGAATCACTGAGTGAGTTAGTTAAAAAAAACTATTATCAAGAGAGATTGGAAATAAAACGCCATACCTAGCAACATAACGCCCCAGGAGTGGCACTAAATGCACCCTAATGACAAGTTTTCTCCCGGTTCCCTTGTCATGTGACGTACAAAAAACACAATTTTCTTGAGACAAAAAACTCATCTAAAATTGACTGGATACCAACCGAGAAATGTAAGTTTCGTCGATGCTGCCATTTAAATATTTTAATACCAAATTCTGCCAAAGGGTGGATTTCTATGCGAATATATGTTCACTAGCATGGGCGACGGGATCGAGGTGCAAGGCTCATGAAAACTTTTAGCAAATGATTGCGGAACCTCAGAGCACCGAAAAGTAACGGTTGAAAATATTAAATGTTTATAGAGGATTATTCTAAATAATGGACCCAGAAAACTTAATAATTGAAGTAAAAATCCAAAATGAACAAGCTTAATACCAATTAAAAGAGGAAGTTTCAAAGTTTTTTCATAAATTGGGACATCGATTTAACACGTTGCGTACCGGGGTATTGAAATGTAGACGAACGACGTACCAGAATAGAGGTGTTGAGATTGAAAATGTGTGCCAGTTTAATCGAGCTGCCTTTTGTTTGGTTAAAGAACTATAGTCAAAAATAATTTAAACTAATCAAACGCTACGATCCTTTCATTCATAATAAGTAACGAACAAAAACTGAAAACCTTATATCAAATACCTTTGAGGTCATCTCGGGTTCTCAGCCAGGTTAATTCTGTTGCATTAGCCGACGTTTCGAGAGACGACTTGTCTTCCATCTTCAAGGCCGTGTTACTCTTTGAAAGTCCAATTTCACTGGCTGAGAGCCCAAGAAGAAATCATCAATAGTATTCACCAGGATATCTTGTATGATGTTGGGCACGTTATGGTAGAAGTTCTCGATATTATTAAAATAAGACATTGCATTAATTCCACTGAGTTTTACTATTACACAACGCGTTTAGTCGTTACAAACAGCATTATTACACACTTGATAGTGTTTTTTGTAACGACGAAACGCGTTGTGTAATAATAAAACTCAGTGGAAATATTGCAATATCTTATTTTAATAATGTTCACCGGGAGAAATTAAAATCGTTCATTACCTATAGTATTCTTTAAAATTGTTTAAGTTGACGCGTGACGAGACGAGAATCTTCGTCATCCGTCTGAAACGCTCGGGGAAAAATGACGAGAGTTCTCGTCATACGTATGCAACGTGTTAATTTAATTAAATTAATAATCTGTTACAATTAATACAAAATATTTTAATTAGCCCATGATTTAGAATAACCCTATATATTAACAAAACAGCAACAAAAGAGAGTGATCGAATTGAAAAAAATCGCCATACTTAGCTTTGTAACGTCTCAGGGATGGCACTGAATGCACCCCGATGACAAGTTTTCTGCCGTGTACCCAAGTAACTAGAAAGGCAATGGCTTCTATCCACGCCATCACATTATAATAAGTGAAAGCGCTCTGCGAAGTCATATCTTCATCATAAATTCCGAGGCAAAAAATACTAAAAACTTTTTATCTCGAATTCAGCCGGATAGGGAGGCCACCTTTAAGTTCTTACGCGTGAATGGAAAGACGATAATTGAGAGTTATATCTTTCCGACCCACATTCATCCATCGAAGAAGCAATCGAAGTGAACGATTTTCTGGGATAAAAGAGAATGTTGCGGGGGACTAAAATCCCGAAGATTAAGCACATCTCTCCAAGAACTTGTCCTCCCCATTTGGAGGGTAAAATTGGCAGTAATAAGTCATGGAACCCTTGAGTCGGAAAGAAAACCGATGGTGCCTATGACGTGCCAGTAGAGATACGGCTCATGGACCAACTGGATTCATAGGGATGTAGAAGCAAACTTTATCTGGAGATTTCCAGTGAGTACAGGATTTCCATTACAAAGCTTAGAGTGCTCTTAACCGTATCATAAAATATCAAACAATAAATTAACTTCGGCCAGCTCTTTAGCATACTAATATTCTAGTACAGGATTATGTCATGTCCGAGAATGAAAATAGAAGTGCTGCTGAAAACAACTATCATTTCCATGGCACTAAGGCTAAACAGCGGATATTAGGACCATATGGAAGCAAATGCTACATTATTACCCCGACCATTTCGAGGTCAAATGTATCAGCAAGAAAGCTAACGATGATGCAAGATTTCCAGAGTGCATCAAATCAAATAACACTTCGTTTCATTCCGTTTATAGTAGTAACTATGGATTCCTAACCGTGTGATTTGGCTTAAAAAATATCACGCTAGAAACGTGGCCTAAGTATCAACTTATTTTAATTTGATTCCCCACGCAAAAACATTTATAACACAGGCCAACAATGGAAAAACTTTTTTAATGAAAATACTTTTTCTTATGTTTTTTAGGTTGCTGAATCCAAATATGATGCTTAAAAAGTTGTATCACCCACCATTTATTCATACTTTATAGTTTTTATATGAATTCAACCAATATTTATATAATTGAACAGCTTTTTTATAGTTAAAATAAAACTGAAAAAGTAGTTTTAATGAATGAAGATGATGTTGGTAGCACTGCTAAAACGCATGCTGAACAGCTGATGTTTTGTTTACTTTCAGCCTAACCTGACTTTCACATTTCCAGTACATCTGCTCAGTGCAATGTGTAATCGCGGTTGTAAAAACTCTGCTGACAGTTTTTGTTATATTTGCGGTCAGTTTATTATTAAAAACGCCAAAGAAACATTACAGACTTTATGAAAAAAATTTATGTAGCATACATTGGAGGTAAACTTTGAGATCAGGATAAAACTTGGGCGCCGCATAAGTTATGTTATGTATGTGTTGAGGACCTTAGAAAATGGTCAAAAAAAGAGAGAAAAACACACTTCAAATTGGTTGTTCCTATGATATGGAGGGAACCAAAAAATCATTCCAATGATTTCATTTTGCAGTGTTGATATAACTGGTCATAACTCTAAGAAAAAGAAGGTAATAAGCTACCCAAACCTTCCATCCGCCATCCGACCAGTAGGGCGCGGTGTAGATTTGCGGGTCCCTGAACCACCAAAGGACAGATTCTATTGAAACAGAAGTATTTTCTGATGTACAGTCGGAGTTAGATGAACACGATGAGGGATTTCAATGCATTACAGAAAATGTATAGCCTAAATTGTTCACTCAGTTCGAGCTTAACGAATTACTTGGAGATCTAGGATTAACGAAAGAAAAGGCTGGACTGCTTGGCTCAAGGCTAAAAGAAAAGAACTTGCCACAAGTGAGCGCTGTATTATCACACTACATTGCTATTGTAAGTAATTTAACTGAAAATACAAACAATTTTACGATGTAACACAGTGTCTCATTGATATCCCTATACACCGTATACGGATATTAGACTATATAATAAAATACATATTGCTTGGAAACTATGATTTATACGTTGTGGTGGTGGTGACGAATACATTAGTTTTCGTACAGATATTCGAGGGCTCAATTCGAATGAATTATATGCTTACTAACACTAAAATCAATGCAGCCACTTATATTCCGCATTGAATACTGTTAAAAATGAAAATATTTTATCAAATAAATACGCCACGAGGGTCAGAATCCCGGTGATTGGTGAAGAATTTGCCTTGTTATTAAATTTCATCCATTTTTTCAAGCAATCACCAATTTAAGGGGAAATAAATATTTACCTTTGGAAAACACAGAGCACTAGGAGCACAGTGTGATTAATTCCATAAATTTCACTTCGGGCTACAATTTATTTAACTTGGAGCATCAAGGTTTTTGCTTACTTGTAAGCCTCAACTGTGACGCCGTTTCGTTATCGTGTAAATTTTTTTACAACTGCATGCATGTTTTGCTTTTTCATGCCCCACGATTAGAAGGAATAAAATTAAGATGCATTGGACGAAATTTTCATATGTTTTCTACCGCTGTATGGCATAAATCAAATTATCAGTATATTATAAATGGATAAAATCCTCTCCTCAGCAATTTACGATGTAAATTAAATTAAACTATTAAAGAGTAAAATGGGAACATGTCAAATAATGTTTGAATTGCAACAGAAATGTAATTTGAATACTTTTCCGGCGTTCATTTCCACGATACCAATGAGTAACAACATGTAGTTATGTGTGTTATGTGTTATAAGGGTAGAGTATTTAATGGACCAAGTTATTAATATTGACTGTCAGAGGCTACAAACATGGATTAAGGTCGGAAAGGAAATGACGATGACGATAATGTCCAGCAATGTCTATTTCCTACGCTCCCTATTGTTTCCTGACCCTTAGGCAGGGTTCTTCGCGAGGAGAGAATATTACAACTCCATTCTCATAAAATATTGGGTTGTATGGGGGAGATAAACATAGAAATGTGACATTAAATCACGGTTGAGGGAAGATAATTCCCTCGTTGGAAGCAAGAGGGTAGTGGAAAGGAAATTACGACGGCCAAGGGGCTGGTTGGTAAATCGGGAATCGCTCCAATAACGTGATGTGTCAATCTGAGAAATCTCGACGGTAAGCTGACGAGATAAGACGGTTTCCTCGAGACCGAAGAAAATATCACTTTCGTGGTAATTCCTAGATACGCTCTTCGAATAGTACTTTAACGACGGATCGCAGTAAAAAATAGTATTGTGTGACAAAATGTATGAAAACAGCAAAATCAAAACACGGCTCAAGTCTAAGAATGGCTAAAGTTTGGATTATAATCTGAATACATATGTAAACTAATCGGTTTAAAACTGAAGTACCGTAGCTTGGAATCGGTAATTAGCCAGAATCATGTTTGGTATACATAAAGTAATGGCTTTAAAAATTTTACCGGCATAAGTGATGCTTCGAAGAAATCGGAAAAGAAATGAGTGCATAAGACTGTAGCCTCTTTAGAATCCAATAGTTTGTACCTAAACCTATAATAGGTATTCAATCTGAATTGTAAATATCTAACTCACTTCACTCCGTCAGTCCTTACAAATTTTGCCTACCGTTTGTTTCTCAAAGATCTCTTTTTTTCGGTGATACATAACAGACTTATTTTTTAATTTTGAGTAAAAAACTTCGTGAATTTCACTTGAGAGTTTACTCACGACATGTTTCGTCGCTTTGCGACATCGTCAGGTATTTGAACTGCTCGTAAATAAAATCACATGTGAAATTTACAAAGTTTTTTACTTAAAATGAAGCAATTTCACCAATTCGCGCTTCCAACCATCAATTTTATAAAATACTTAAATTTAATCCTAGGAATACCAAACAGTTCTTGGCTTCCAGGCTTACAGAATGTCACAAGGTTTGGGGTAATGGCTGCTACAATGACTTTAGTTAGTCATTGTAGCAGCTTTAGTTAGTTAGCCATTAACAAGCTTTCCCGCGATTTTCAAATTCCTCATTAACATCAACATTTTGATCTCTAAAATTCCCTCAAGAAATCAAGGCATAGAAGCATTTGGCAGCAATGTAATAGATAGAAAATTTAGCGCAACAAAAATGTCTCGCCTCAAACCATCAACTTAATAAATTACTTAAATTTAATCCTAGGAATGCAAAACAGTTCTTGGCTTCCTGGCTTACAGAATGTTACACGGTTTGGGGTAATGGCTACTATAATGACTTTAGTGCCATTAATAAGCTTTCGCGCGATGTAAAAATTCCTCATTAACATCAACATTTTGATCATCAAAATTCCCCCAAGAAGTAAAGGCATAGAAGCATTTGGCAACAATGTAATAGATAGAAAATTTAGCGCAACAAAAATGTTACTAAGGGTTTCAGACGACGTTAGAGGGGGTCGATTCTACGACCCTTTGCCCTATGTAGTCTCGTTCACCCCAAGAATTTGTACAAGTCAGTCAGTGGTTGGAAGTGTGTTTTATAGTACATAGATAAGTTTATCATACATTTATAGCTTTATAAAATTTTACTAGCATTTTTGACAATGGGAAGAGAAAAGAAAGTAATACAGCAAAAATAAAAAAAACGCATTATAATGATTTATTAACCTCATTGCAAATCCAATAGTTTCCCACATTTATCCATTGAGGAGAGAAGCTTTCAACTGCGCATTTCGTTTCTTCAAAACAAGTTACGCAAACATTTACGCCGCAGATACTTATATCATTTTCTCGTACACTACACCATCCACAGGCTTCCACATCGCATATCAACGGCGCTGGCGGACAGAATGCAGATGCCACTTCATTACATGATATTGCTGAGCGAGTTTGCGAGAGTTGGTCAGTGTGGAGGCAAAGACATTTTGATTTCTTTCCCAATGGTGAATGTTAGACCCAGTGAGTAGGTCAAATCTACTGACCTTGAAATCCTCTTAATGTCTGATACAGGGGAAGGTTGTCTAAATCGCACCAATTTTGGAAAAAAACTAACTCAAAATCAAGTGATGCAATATATTTTTTTAATGTGGTGCGATTTAGGCACCCGGGTTCCAAAATTGCACCACTGTAGGCCAAAATGAGGAAATGATGTTTCAACGACAATGGGAGGCAGAGAGGCAAGTTATTTAAGGCTATTTTTTTAGATCCCTTATCATAGCAAACATGTGCATTAAAATACCCGCATCATAAGGAACAAAAAAAGTTAAATAAGTCACATCTTTGACATTAAAAATAGATGTAGTTTTTTTTGCTTGATAAAAAATCTGCAATAATTGAAACAAAATTTACAAGTGTTTTGCAGAAATTTCTGCATTGGAATATCCTTTGCATGGCAGCTTTTTTAAAACTTCTTGCATCGCACAAGTGTAGAGAGACGTGGTGCGATTTGGGAGCGACCGCCATTTTATATGAAATCATTTTCACTACCTGAACACGTGATCATACCACGCTGTTAATAGCACAAAATGAACACAATAGACTTCTAAAAAATACGATATTTAGCTAAAAATATGTTAATACAACTTATTTTTTTCATTATTCTTGTAAAAAGACGAAAGAAATAGTAGAAGAGACACTTCTTTTCTTAATACCCACGCAGCTGACTTGTCACTATACTGGTGGCCACAATTGAAGTGTGGTATGCTTGGTGATGCAGAAAGTTCCAAATGCAGCCATTAGATTGCATACATATTTAATGCATTGGCTTCTAGGATGGCGGTGCGATTTGGGAAGCAGTGCGATTCAGGCCACTCTCCCCTATGACTGTCTCATAGGCGTACTGCCACCGGAGCCGTGGAACCATCACTACATCAAGGCTTATTTTAAACTGTAAACTTTATGTATGTATAATGTATAAACTATATCTGCTCCGTGTTGGCACTCTTGCTCATCCAAAATGTACATAATAAACTTTTATTTCTCACATCGTTTGTCACACCTCCCCAGTGACTGCCCCGAATTGCGCAATTATTTTATCCAACATTATAATCATCGAAAAAATAGATTTTTCTGATAAATTTAGCGCCAAGGATTTACATCGTTGCCTACATACACCTTGGAGGCCTTATAGAGGTGCTATAGAAGATATAAATAAAGAGGAAACAAAAATGTTAAAGCAGAGCGGTTATTCATTAGCGGTTATTTTTAGCGGAATTTTGAAGTTAAAGCAAAATATTTTAAAGCTTCAATACCTATGCATTCAAGAATGTTAAATGCCTCAATCGATTTGGCATGTTTAGTATTCTCAAGTTGATATATGATAAACTGTTTAACTCGTATTTGCACGTTTTTCGATATTCCATTTTGTTACGTGCCACTAGAGTACCTACATCGAACCTTCCGATAATTCATGTGGCTTTTAAGGATCGTGTGTGTCAATAGATAAAGAAAGTCATCAATTTATTAATATTCAGTGAAATAAAAAAATAGAAAATAACAGATGCTTATGCAAAGAAAATTTTCCAACGACGCATTACAGCACAAAAAAATACACTGACTGGTTAGTGAAACTGAGTCGAAGCAGACGCTGGATACGTCCAATCGGCTATGGAGAAAGGTAAAGAATCTAAGATAAGAGAGTTGTGCCAAACGACAATTGAGCATCGCAGTGAGACAAAAATTCGGTTAAATTTTCCTTTTAAAATCATATTTACGGGAGGGTGGTGTACTTAGGGCATAAAGTATCCAGGAACACTTGAAACTATCAGCAAGTGCTGCAATCTAGGGGCTTTAAAGTAACTATTACGTGAAAGAAACACTAAAATGTAGCATAGGTAAATTTGAGTTCATTTGGATCATGTTTACAAAGAAGACGCTACTTCGAAGTTTTTGACGGTGAAAAGTAAAATATTTTGATTACATATCGAATTCATTTGCCAAATATTGATCACTCCAACAGTGGCTATCGTAGAATACGTGAAATCGACATATAATGGTGATTAGTATTAGCTATTTATTTGGTATTTTAGACGTTATATTAAACAGTAAAGTCAGCCGACATCAAAAGGAGCCAAGGAACCCAAGCCCATGATGTACCTAGAAACATGTTACTGCGTTAAAGATTTTTGTAGTCAGCCGTAATTTATGGTCTAATCTTCTATAATTTGCTTTTTTGTGTAAAATTCATTATATAATTGGACTAAAGAATGGTTTAGCATAAGGGGTTCTTCTTTAGAAGGGTTTAACATAAGTTTATTTTTACTTGAAAGGAGTTTTATTTTAAAATTTAGTTTACGTTAATTTTCTTTAGAAGACAAGTTCATGTATTTTCAAATTTAATAAACAAATCATATTTATTTCCATTTTTCGCTTTTTAATTACTCTTCCCAACAATCTCACTTGTGTTCCTTGATAAAGCAGGTAGTGTTCCGAGTTATCTAAACTGATGAACATTTTTATACACTTTTAGAAGTTGTAATTAAATCCGTAAATATTAAGGTACTTACAAGTCTAAAACTTAAAACTTATGTTAAGTAACTCTGACGGATTGAATTTTTACCATTATACTGAATCTTTAGTAAATACGTTTTGCTTTGTATAAAAAATTTGAAAAATTGTTCCATGGTGCAAAACCCTCCCCTTCTCCTTTTTAGAGCGTAAATAACGAGAGAGAGCGAGATTGGAAATTGAAAGACGGTAAACGATTTGTTGGTCAATATTTATTGAATGATTGTGGAGGCTGGGCCTTCGGTAAACCTTAAATGCAAAACATCATTTTGAGAGGTGTTTCAGGGAAATCAATTAGCACCCTACTTGTTTACACACTTGAAATTCACCTTCTCCTATAACCAATTTATGTTACAAACACTTTAGGAATTACACATAAAACAAAGGAAGAAACATCACTTAATTTTTCAAACCCATATATTTTTTGTGAGATGGAATTTTAACATTAAAATTAGGATATAGTTTAGAGCCTGTATCTAATTTGTTATGAAGCATTAAAGACTGTTATGAGGAAGAATCAATCCCGCACGACTTGTTTACTTTTCGCGACAAGGTTTGTTTTACGTGAAATTTCACACGTACACAGGGAATGTAGTGTGGACTTTTGTCAGCATTTTCCTGTATCCTAAATTAGAACATTTTACCTCAAACATTCCTCCTATGACATTTTTTTCTCGTTCATGATACACGCGAATGATCAAGGGCAACTACATACACTCGGAAAAATGTAAAACGATAAAGGAAGTTTTAAACGAATAGTTTACCGCAAAAAATAATATATCATCGGTAGATATGATGTAGCGCTAAGTTTAGAATGACATCCTCGACGAAAATATGAACACATTTTTTTGCATTACGGCTTACTTTAAATGGGATAGGTGAGCACAAAAAAAACAATAACACTATTTTCCAATATTATTAGATTTTTCTAGCACGTTCCGTGCGGAAGACTTCTTAAAGCAAACATGCTACCTCCCAGCCCATGGCGAACGACTGCTTGTGCCGTATCAAGGGGCCTTAGGCTGTCCCAAAAAAAAACTATTTTTTTAAATTTCAAAATCGTCAATCGGATTTCGGTCGGGTGATTGGAGACATACCACAGATTATATATATCCCGGCAAAATCTTATGATTATCACTAGTCTTGAAAATGGTACAGTGTACCGAAACTAGTCGGCAATAATGTGTGTGTTTTGTAGAGGTGAGGTGACCTTGAGGCGAGGCTTAGCGCTGATACGTCGCAGGCTGCTAGCGGGTAGCTGAGTACCCTGCTGGCTGGTAGCGCTTGACTTAAATAAGGATTATTAATACCTTATCAAACGAGGAAAACTTTCCGACCTTAGCCAGTTTTAATAAGTGATTATTAAGACATGTTTCCCTGAGCTCTGCGCCTCATGCATGCATTGGTAACCTCAGACGATGCATAACTCCTATCTTCTCCTATAGAAACTAGGTCCCCTGTGACGTCACGTGGAGTGGCATCGCATGGGCGCCAATCTGGCCCTTTTCAAATGAGGATAAAAATGGACCATTGCCATTCGTCTAAACCGGCATTTCTAAAACGAAATAATTTGTACATTATGAATACACTAATGGTGGGTAACGAATCGCAATTATTGCCTTTTGTTTTCTTTGATGAAGGAAACTACCCTATTGTGTTTGTGATGCTCCATTGTTCATTACAGTCGCACAACCCAATGATGAAGATGAACAATTAAGTCGGAAAATCTTTAACCTGTAATCATCAACGCAATCTCCATTGGGTCACTGACTGTTCTTCGTGTGCTCTATGAAGTGGATCGAATGGATATCCCGCAAACGCGGATGAGACAAATCGAATCCAATATCCGAAAAATTAAATGGGTCAGCTAGCGCGTGTTCCGTGGTTTATTCCGCACGTACTGCTCCATTATCCTAGATTTCGGACGCCAGATTTATTGCTAGAATCCTAGTTTCTTATTGGGGAGCAAACCGACTTAATTTAGTGTCCGAAAGCAGATCGCTGAAATCTGCTAGCAGCTCGGCTCTTTTTTTCTGCGATATGGATTCGGTATGACGTGAACGTTCATGTCTATAACTGGTGCATTGCGCGATCCTACAAAATGTTTACCCCAACCTCAATTCCGGACGCTGTGGCTATTTCTAAATTTTTGAAATCGATAAAGGAAACGAGGAATATAGAAAAATATTAATACAATCAAAGAAAATTTCGCGGGGGAATAGGCATTAGGAAATTTAAAGTCGCAAATTTTATTCGTAAAATCAGCCTTGAGGATAATAATTACATAAAAACTAATTCATCGAAGACAAAAAATATCTCTAAAAAGTTAAAAGTTAAAGTATCCAAGAGTTAAAATCAGGTTATCGTAAATCAGAGTAAAAATATAATAAGTTTCTTTTTGAAATACAACTACCGATATCAATCCCTATCAGGTAAAAACTTCACAATTAAACTAATTGCTTAATCTCACTGGAATACCTTTTAGATTCATGAAGTCATAAGGTCACAATTATTGAATATACAGTTTAAAAATCCCTGAACGCTAAGAAAGAGCTCATATAATTTAAACAATAAAAGCAGGCTTAGGCAAATCATCAATATAATAGGCAGTTATTTCAGTCAATTTTAACTTTCCAGTGGGATCATTACGATGGCATAGAAATGGTTAAAGCATTTGATCATAATTGATCTCCATCAGGTAACATTGTGTCATAAATAATCACCATAAATACATAAAGAGCATTAATTGAAGTAGCTCGACTCTATCACTTTGAATATTAAGTAGTAAGATACAATACACATTTATTCCACGGCTAAATATTATCTATCAATGATATTTGCCGAAGATAACGTATGATCACCCATATAAGATGCATAAAAGATATGTTAACTACGACCGTTGGATAAGGATTTTTTTGCTTTATTTTTATTGAATGGATGAAATACTAAATGAACTTGGTTTTTAGTATTTCATACATTACCAATTATATTACGGACACGTTTATTAATTTCAATTGTCTCTAATATCGTCTCGCTTTAAATAACGTTTTTCTTCCCTTCTCAAATAAAGTCTTAGGGTCACTCAGTGAAACCTATTCTAAAGAAATGCACAAAGCATTTCAACTATTTAAGAATAAGTTCCGGTCATTATAGAACATTTTAAAATGTTCTTCTTACTATAAAAGGATGATTCTGGACTGAAATAGATCAACCAGCTTAATAGAGATGGAGCCCTTACTCAAGAAACAAGTATTTCTAAGAAAATATGATGCAAGTAAAAGGATGTTCCCACCTACTTTTTTCTCTCTGATTATATTTTTTACATCAATGCTACCAATAAGCCAATTGTTAAATAGTAACCATATGTCATGTCTTGAGGTTCAAAAATGTATATACTACTGTGCACTGCAGCAGAAAAACTCACCGATTCGATCAATTGGTGGTCACCAAAAGTACTTCAGTGAAAATATTACCTGAAAGAAACAAGAAAAAGACGTTACAAAGAATTATGAATGCGAATCGGAAATAATGAAAAATTAACATCAACACAGAGATAATATTATTTAGACTTAATAGCTCTAAGTTCCGCGAAATATACAAAAGTAGATGGAAAAAGAGCGGTAATTCCCGAAATATTGCAATTTGAGAATAAGGGATAAAGCCATGAGAACTTCAAGCACTGGGTGATAACATATACAGTCAAAAATATACATGCAGTCATTTATCACGATTATTCCCAATTAAAGCAAGCACAAAAGGATAAATGTTTTTTTTTTCAAAATAATTTTTATGCCCTTCAATTTGCCACTTTTTTACACTGCCTACCCACCGTAAAAATTTATGTAATCCAAAATCCTCAGTACAAACTAAGTGTTTCATTGCCTTGGTCCTCAATAACTCATTTTCATCACACATTAACTCACATAGCATTTCCTTCCGAGATACAACCTAAGTCAGAGCTACGATAATGGGAACTCAATATATTCGCTTAAACTATGTTGGTAATTTTTTCACCACTTATTTGGGAAAAATTGGGGATTACAAGATTGAATCAGGGCCGCAGCTAGGATTAGGTATTGGCGTACTGGTCGTCTGTTCGGGCAACACGTATACGTAACTAGAGGGGTAAAATTAATATGATTGCAAAATATTTTTCGTTCAAGTTGTATACCTTGATACACATAACACAAGAATTATAAAATAGAAAAGTAAAACTAACTTTTAGCATATATACATTAGTAACAGGTTTTAAGCGAGATAATTTAAAACAACTGCAGTTTCCTCTCCTTTATGTCATTGAAACTAACAAATAAAACCAAAAAAATATGAAAAAATATAAAAATAAAATAAAAAAGAAATATTATATCAGATTGAAACTAACAAGATTTTTCTCGATTTTTTTTTCGATTTTCGATTTTTCGCGAAAATTTTCTGAGGCTGATTGAGACGTCCAGATTGGGCGGCGACCGTGCTGATCATCCCTGACTACGGCCCTGGATTTAAATCAATATAATAATGACAATACCGCCTTTATATGTGCCCATATATTTTACCACGAGACCAATATTTCGCTTGATTAACTCATAAAATTCACTTGAACACATGTACTGGCAATAAAACCCTACGCGTGGAGTCATAACCATGGTTTTCGGACTTGAAAAAATCCCTTACCGCCAGAAAGGCGAAAAATCGAAGGCGAGAATGTAAGGAGAGAAGAGAAAAGGGGAGAAAATGCAATGAATAAAATAGAATTTCCAGACTATTTCGCCAATCTCTCCATGCTATCACGGGACCATAACCAAGAAAGGCCCAATCCCCACAGCCATACAACCTTAGGTCACTCCAGGGCACCAATTCCTCTAAGTCCATCGCCATCTCCGATCGAAAGATCCAATTCTCCATGAACATATCATTTTATAGAGTTCCGTGTAGGGGAATGACTCCTTCGAGACAAACACTTATGGCGGACGGAGCGTATTTTTTACTTGCGTAAGGATTTCAGTGAAGCTTTTCACCGGCGTTCTATCAGTCTAAATCCTCAGATGAAAATAAATAACGGGGAAAAAAACTACTTTTTACAGATAAGTTTCGTAGAAAATCGATAAAATATTTTCTCATATTCTTCAAAAATATAAAGTAATTGTTAAATTCCATCAACATTAAAAGAACTTCTTTGGAGTAGGATACGATGGGTAAAATATGGTTTCATAGGTTTCTAAGAAACAATCAATAAAATTCCTTGGTTGCATGCATTTGAATGCGTAAAATCATTTTTATGGTATAAATGATGAGTATAAAGTCAATTTATATTCCAATTAAGAAAACAGTTAAAAATCAAATGCTTCTTTGATTTCTATAGCAGCAAAAGTTGTGATTTCCACATTGTAACTATTTTTTCTTACTCCTTCAAATACGAAACTGGCATCAAAGTAAATGTAGGGATCAGCGATTAAGTTCCAAACACCAAAAGTTGGTTCTTTGAATAGAATTTGCACATATCCAAATCTTGAATAACACGCACTTGACAAGTTAAAGTCTGTACCCATACCGATTCCAATGCAGAATTTCTAGCACCACATGTAAAGTGATTAAAATGGTCGTGAGAGCGAACACTTGATACTTTTTTCATAACTTGAGTTTGAACAAATTTAAGGTCCCTATCGATGCAAACTATAACAATACGTTCACCAGCAAATTAACATTTTTAGAAAATATTGATTGGCTGGTGATAATTCGATCCCACTGGAAGTTGGTATTCAACTAGTACAGCACCATTAACGTTAATGGAGTCGTTCCACCATTAATAGTAGTAATTATTCCATTTTTACTATATATGTCTTATAATTTAATCCAGTGTGTCTGATGAAGCCATGAGATAAGATTTCAACTTTTGAATAACATGAATATTTCATTGGTTACGTTATTAAAAATTAAATTATTTTTTTATTGGTTAAGTTCACTTCATAAAGATAGGTTCATAATGGTTGGTATCGCCGATGGTAACGTTAATACGAACAGAGTATCCTCAAAACCAACGCTTGTATCTCCTAGGTGCTGTGATCATGAGAGTTACAAAGTTATATAAAATATGAGTGAATAAGGACGTTTATTGGAAAACCGGTGACTCGACTGCATTATTGTAGCAGATTTGTATCTTCCACACCCATAAGTAAGTACCAGCCATAATTTCCTCCGTGCAAGGAAATGAACCGTGACGGTATATTAGCTTATTCTCTCCGCGTATAGATATTGGTGTACTGGACAGGCTACCAACAAAGTGATCGATCATAGACCAGTTTACAGGGCTGATTGACTTCCATCATATTGATTTAGACCATTAACAGAATCCTGATTAATATCTCCTGGTATAAGAAAAAGTATATGATTTATATCAAATTTCCAATTACCGTTAATTTTTTAAATTAAAAGTGAGGAGAGCACTTATATTTTGGTATAAAAATGTCTGACTTAAACAAATTATCCACACAAAACCATCATTCGAGAATTACTTGGTCATCGAATAATCATCAACGTTGTAATCTATTTGTGTTCTAGTTCCCTAAGCGACCACATGAAGCACTGAAAAGTTCAGCAGAGCAAGAAATTTCGACAAAATTGTTGCCTTAGAGTAAACTTACTATTACTATTGTATTGGTTACAGTTGACATGAACTACTTTACACGAATAATTCCTTTGCCGATAATGTCCTGTAAAAGCCTATATTATATAAAAGAATGGGAGCATAAATTTAACGCAATAACTCTGATGAGCCAAATTTATCGATTGGAATGCAACTCCTTGGAGCAGAACCAAATCGTAAACATTTAAACGATCGTTTAAGTTCTGTTCTATGATCATTCAGAAGAAAAATGACGTTCAAAGCCGTGGTTTCTTTTTGCTTTCCAGAAGGGCTAATAGTTGAAAAGGCGCATGACGAACACGTAATGTGTGTATTTTTTTGCTTAAATCGATAACAACAATAATAAAACTAATTTTAACTCCAAATTTATTGAATTTACTACTTTAGCAAAAAAAATGTTGGAGATTTAGGTAGCTTCATTGGTCAAAATACCACTGTGAAAACAACCATCCTCAATTTAGATGCAATGCTAGGTACACCAATTATGTATATAATTCAAATAAATTCAGAGGTTCAAGGAATTCAAAGAAAGGGACCATACCTATAACAGAAAAATATGGGTCCCAGTCAGGCAGCATTTTCACCCTCTGATTTCTGGTTTTATCCATCTATCACAGCACCGTTGTCCTCGTCCATTTTCTATTATATGTTCGTTTTCTTTCCTTACCTTTGAATTTATTTGAATGTTTATGCTTAAGGCGTCGTGTGAATGAATGAAGTAAATCATTTATATCATATGCATAATAAATAATTTCCATTAAACATAACAAGTGGAAAAAAATATCATGCGAAGATATGTTGATACAAGATGAGCGAAATGAGAACTTTACAGATTTTTTCGTTTTGTGTTCGTTTCAATAACTGACAAATATAAAAAGTATAAATTTTAGTCAGATAAATATAGTTTCTTTCGGGACACATAAAATGTCATAGGAATAAACACACACCAATACACGGTACATGCCGTTTTAGGATTTGACGTCTTCGCAAGGCCCGATGAGTCCATTTTCTTTGCTTGTGACGTAGTCAAGGGGATTTTATAGAGGAGGTCCAATTCCATCCCATGGAAGGTCGATTTCCGTTTCCACTTCGGTCGCATTTTCATCGGTTTTCAAAAATGTCCGCGGCGCGGTGACGAGCGCAATGCGATCCACTTTTTTCCAATATTTTGCATTTTAATGTTTTAAATAGCGAGGATAAGCATTGAAGACTAAAGAATTTCAAAAATCACATCATCGTGAAAGTTACCTTCAGATGACACCCTTCGTTATACCGTATTTCCCCGCGAAACTCGGATCAATTTTTTCGTCAGTGACGCGAGTGGCAAAATTGTAAACCCATTTAAATGTGCGGTTGGTGACAATTCATTTAAAAGTTTCAGGATTACGTATAATACATTCAGGAGTTTTTAGACCGACTTGAGGATCATCTTTTGTTGAATATATGAGCCGACCTCGGTGGCGGCGGGGAATAGTCCTCCCCTCCCCAGCCGAAGGTCGCGGGTTCGAGTCCCGCCTGGGTAGGTTGCCCCTATCCAGGGAATGGATGCTCGTGACCATCGCTATCGCTATCGCTAGAGAAAAGCATTACTTTCCCCGACTCATACGAGAGGCTATCGAAATAGCGAAAACATGCACTTTCAACAGGGAGGACAGCTATTCGCTCTCAAACACCTGGAAGAGACTCTTACCCAAACGGACCAATCAGAACGCACCTAGCCTAAACCAAGGTCTATATAAGACGGGCCAAATCCTGCATCAAACACTTCGAACCTGAAGACGCCACATGGAACGCCGGCGAAACTGTCGTCATGAAGACGAACCGACGCGGAGGTCAACCCGAAAACCTTGCTACGCATGCTGCACCACCCCGCGAAAGTCTCCGTCAATATTTGCAGAAAATCATCGATATTCGCGGAGGTAGGGTGAAAAAAACTCGACACCAAGCGATGAGATTGTTTTGAAGATGCATGCATAGAATACTTTCCTGCGCGTGACTCAAATTACTAGAGAGAGAGAGAGGAGGAAGCGCGTATAACTCAAACTGGTTTGATGTGATGCCACCCCGCGTGCCCATCAAACCAGTATCGGGAAATGCATCCAGCACGCGCCGGGAAAACGCAACATACATCGCAAGGAAACCGTGACCTTGCATCGGCACAAGGGCACGTGCGGCCGCGGAGGAGAAAGTGAAACGGTCAGCTACACATTCACGTTATGCAATGAAAACACGAAATGAGGAACACGATGAATGGGACGGCATTCTTTCAAACCTATTTCAAAGGATGGTGAGAGTTCTACACTATGTTACAGTATTCTGGAGGGTCTCGTGCTGGTAAAGTCAAAGCCGGTTTTAGCGATATTTGACCCACTACTGGAGACCAACTCTCGCGATTGTACAGCATGAAGCTAAAGCCTGAATCATACGATCATTTTTTTTCGTCGCGAAAGTGATCACTATCGCGATCACTGGAGTGATCTCTCGCAAAAGGATCGTCGCCGGCAATTGTTTTTCGCGATCGCGATGAGGATTCCCATCGCTATTTTTCGTCACTCATCCGGTCGCTTTTTCCGTCGCTAAAACCGTCCCCAAAAAAACCATATAAGCCAATCAGAACGCATTCCCGTATGGTGTGATTGCAGCGCAGCGTTTGACAATCATGGGAACGACACAGATAAACAAACACGCTATATATTTTCGTTATGCGGGTCCCATGACAACGAGATGTGATATTGAAAGTGATGCGAAAAGCGACGGCGGGAGTGACCGTGTGATTCAGAAAAATGATCACTAGAGCGATCGCTTTTCGCGACGAAAAAAGTGATCGTGTGATTCAAGCTTAACTTGCTCAAGGCTAAGAGAAGAGGCGTAGGTACGGTGAACCACTCGGCATGAGTTCGCGATGCCATCAACATATCTATGGAAAGGTAACGGACGTCGATTTTTCGTCGCGAATTGCTTGAGAAGTAGAAGGAAAAGAAATAAATACCTTTATTTTTCAAGCTACGTCAAAATCGACTATAATATAAAATTGGCACATCTCTAATTTTTTGTAAAATGCTAGGTCTTTTTATAAATTATTTTGGAATGCACTTTAAAACATTTAGGTACTGGTAAATTCTTCAGCAATCATCTTAACCCAAAGACTTGATCTTAGCATTTATCTCATAGCTGTGTCAATTCATTTTCTGTTTTTTTTAATTTCTGACATTGAAATCTTTATTGAAACTTTTATTCCGGCCAAAATGTGTATTTCTACCCGAAACTGGTACCATTTGGAACACGTAAAAATGTTATAATTTTGAACTTGCTCACCAGAAAGAACTACATTTTCCAATGCCAATGCAAAATTCAATGAAAATCACAGGGGAAATAGAGCCCAAAATCAAAAAATAAAATCAATACATATAATTTATGGGAGACTAAAAATATACATTACAATTTCATCGAAAGATAACGGTATATTCGAGTGGCTCATTCTCAAGCTATTTCATCCTCCTTGACTCTCTTTGCATCCTATCTCCACGACATATGTTAAAAATGTTAATATTTAGAAAACAGAAAGAGAATCAAATCAAAGAGAAAAATAAATAACATCAGTGATACAGGAGTTAACCCATTATAGCCTAATGTTGCTAAGTAGCATCAAAAGTGTAAACAATTTCACCTATATTTAATAAAGATTTAAAATACGTGTTCTTTTGTGCTGTAAAATGTAATGGTGAAATATGTAGCTGCCACAATAATTATTATTGAGGAGAATATTTTAACATTTTTAAAATGGGAAGTCTTGAAATATAATCTATCCCAGAAGCAGCTCTGGATAAGAAAGGGTTAATTACTTCATTCCAACTAAATATGCTTAAGGCCAAATTTTAATACCATGTTAGAGGTATAGCTGTAGTCTTAACTAAAATTCGTTGAATAGGAAATTTCGGCTCACGTATAGGCTGGCATAGAAGGACTAGCATATAAATTTTCTAGTAAAGCAAAAGCGAGATTCATTCATCGCTTGCAAAAGCACAATAACTAGCATGATCTTTGCAGCTAAACATTAATTTCGTAATTGGCAGTAGTACTGAGATTCTATGCGAGTAAATTAAATATTCTGTTCGCGAGAGAGTAGTGCTGGTATCGATGTATTCCCACAATATAAGAAAAGAGAATATCGTACCGCGGATTTTGAAATCAAGTGTGATTAATCGCAGGCAACTTGGAACTAGCAGCAAACTTGTTTCGCGTTGATCACGATAACATTTACCCGGCAAGAATAAGTGCATAACAGCTTTCATTCTTTCTAACCTGCAAAATGCTTTCGCCATAAATACAGAAAAGGCTGCAAACTTGAATCCCCGCTGATCCAATCTCATTCAAACTACTCTACTGCCACGTTAACTATTTTAGAAATACGCTAGAGAAAAATGAGCTCCGCAAACATGTGAACAGGATGAGAATGGCGTCAGCATTGGGTTATAGATATGTAAAAACCGATGAAACGACTGTTACCTAAAAGTACGGAGAATAAACTTATGGATATCATATATGGAGCGCGGTAACGTGGATGCTGAGGCTATAGGACGAGAGAATAAGAGTACATAAGTACGCGAGTCAGGGGCACAGCTAGGAAGTAAGGGTAGGGGAAGTTTTTAGCGCAACTAACTGGGAGTATAGGGGGTATGGCTGGAATTACCCGCCAGGGTAAGAGGAAGTTGCCCCTTGAAAATTTTTAGATAAATGGTTCAAAATGGTGAGTTTTACGTCTTTCTGAGGGATATTTTACTAATCCTTACACCATTCTATGAGTAATATTAATCCAATTAAGTAATATGGATTTAACATAAAAATTTCTCTTTGCTTTTGGGGGGGATTATCCCGTTCTCTGCACCACTGACGTGAGTGTAGTGGGAAATAAAGTAAAAAAAAGTTCAGAAAACGAACAAGAAAGTGCCACACCTGGAAGGGCTGTAACAGTGGAAACTTTTCTATAAGATTCGAACGAGACAGATCGATTGGGTGGAGCGGATACTAGGGGGAGAGGAAATTCCTAAAACTGTATCGGAGGGAAAGACGTTGAGTAAGAGAGAAAATGGGAACAAAAGACTAGGATTCGTGGATGCAACAATATGACGTAGGCCTTTAAGTTAACTAAAGATGCTATTTGAATGTAGGAGGGGAAAGGAAAAGGTCATTCCTTAATATTTTCATGTAAACCTTAAGCGCTGGAATACTTGTAATGATAACACCATATAATATCAATCAAATGATGCCGCTACTCATTAATCTAAGCCATAATCAATATGTGCTGTTATATAGCATATATTCCAATTTTTAAATTTTAAATTTAAAGAAATTTTATATATTTCTTTAAATATTTTCCAATTTAAACAAATTTTAAATTTAAATGCACTATAAGATTTCAAAACAAACACACTCCACATTACTTTTTACTGATATATCCATGTGTTTTTACTATATCTACTCTTAAATGAGCTGTACATAACCGTTCACATTAAAAAATATTGAAAACCAAGTTTCTCGCTCAACTTGTAATAATAATTGTTATTAGTAAACTCCAAATGCAGTAACACAGAATTCTTCAAACGAATGAACCTTCATAATTTTGGAAGTATGTGTATGGTACAGTTAGAATTAAAGATTTTCGTTTAAATATTTACCCTAAAGGTTACCAAAGATTGGTTCAGCGATTTTTCGCCAACATTACTGACATGGTCGGTACTTTTAAGTTTACCGATTAGGATGTTAAGACAAATAGACAGATGCACCTACTTAAAATGAAATCGACACTTTTAATAGTATATATGTGCATCGCCTGAAATGGTACAACGGTACATGCACTTTAAGCTTGTCAAATCAGCCCCCAATTTCGCTAAAAGAGGATATTAATGGAGTTACAGAGAAAAACATATACTTCTAAAGTTCGGCTGTTTGCGCAAGTTCGCAAGAAAGTTGAAGCATTAGGAAAAAATTTCAAGTTTTTCCACGGCATCTTTTTTCTCTTTTCCGGCTTTCACGAAGTCGACTAATGACATGTTTTTTTTTCCTCGCATAGAGGTTCGTTGTTTGTGACTCACAACTCTCAGGAAATAAAATACCTGAGGTGCAACTGGAGATGATTGTTGCGCAAGACATTGAAATAAACAGGTTTTTTCTCTACTTCCGCGCCCTTCAGTTTACAGGACAAGTCAATAGAAAGACAGGATTGCCTCATTAGGACCATTTTGTCGCTAATAATTGAAGGTCCCCAATTAACACCAAGAAAGATTTCAGTATGCACATATTTTCTCAATTATTTTATAAACGTCTAATCACCAAATTACTAGCTGTAAGTAAATCTTAATCATCTAGCAAAATTTGATCAGTTTTTCTAAGAGAAATAAGTGGAAATGAACGGCGTATTGGAAATAAGTGAGTAATTTTAAGATACCTGAGACAACGGAAATGGCGTCAATATCGTGATTGAGTTGGTTGAAATACCATGAGAAAATTTAAGTACACTAATCAAGAGTTTTCGGTTTTGAGATATAAGCACGAAATTCTCTTAATTTCAACACTTTTATCAGCTCTTCGCAACATCATTTTTATACGAGCAGTATGATAAGAGGAAGGAATATTTTTTTGAGAAAAGAATTTGCAAAACATCTTTCGATAATGATGCTACGGTTTCATAAAATCCGACAGGAAACAAATACTTCTAGATATCCGAGATAAACTGTCTAAAAAACGAGTCAATAGGACTGGAAATCAAATCACAGACTTGCGACCTTCTAAGCCACTAAGAATATCATGCGGTATGCGGTATATCTTTAAGTCTTAAGACAATTTGTTTCCACAGATTATACAGAGAAATCATTTTAGAAAAATTACGGTTCAATTCTACTTTACGTAACAGACTACGATTTTATACTGGAATTTGCGGTTAATGTTCTACCCAGCGTCAGTCGAGTTGAATACTTCCACGGCACAATTTACGAGTATTCCATCATCGTTCACGCAGCAGAAACGAAATTAACACTCTTAGTGGTTATATTCATCGCATGCTTGTGTTCTAACCAAATGTAACACAGCGCTCACACATATCCATGCAGTCGTCCTTGAGACCAAGACAAGCTACCACCTCGTTGCGTAAGATAATTAAAATAAAAAGCAGGCATGAAATTTTTCCTTGAAGGCTCGATATTCAATGATACAGGAAAAGATGAAATGGCAGCACAGCTAAGGAAGCGGTTGGTTACTTGTGCATTGAATTGTTCCAACACACGCCGAAATATCAACAGCAGTTTTCACAAGCATTATTTTCCCGGTTTAAGGGAAAATTATGCCCAATAGCAAATTCATTTAGAAGGTCAATTTGAAGGGCATCTGCATGTGTGCTCCATGCGCATCTACATTTTCTCTCAAATGTAAATTTTAACAGAGCTCTAAGCAATCGAATGAGATCAATGCACTATGGATTGGATAAATGAATATGCTACCATTGTAGGCTACGATACCTTATCTACAGAGGAAACCTAATTTATTAATAATTAAGACAAGAGACTTAATGCATTAAATAAGCATTAACGTTACTGTTTGCCCAATAATACGTAAGTTTACTCATGACTCACCAAAAGTCACTCAAAATAACAATGTGAATTTCTTGATCCAACTACTGGCAAAAGAGAAAATGTTCGAAATATTGAAATGTGTTTATTTACTTGGAAAGCGTCGCCAATAAGAATATATTTGCTTAAATGAGTACCAAATTTCATGATTCGCCTAGGTACAAGTGAGCAATTCTGCAAACATCTATTGACACGGAAGGCCGTAAATAAAGGTGAAAGGGCATTGAATTTGAGGATAAGCTATTACATAAAATCAAACACTCAAGGGCGAATGATGAAATATGATAAAAGGTGAGTCCATGATATTCAGATAATAATTTCTCGCAAATTGACTGCGGAACTGGTCTTAATGAAATGGAAAGATGGAAGAAATACATTGTGTCTCTAAAGAGGCCGGCATTGTATATCAGGGTATCGAGCTGGAGTACTGATTTAACAGTCCGAGAGGAAAATATGATTAGATGCTTTCCCAGCGTATGATTTGAAGAAAATTCTGTTGGTTCAAAGCTGGGTTAATGGGCCCATATTTTCCGATTATTCGTCTCCCGTCTAGGGTACCTCAATGAATTTTCCTACTTCGCTTATGTAGTGTTTTATTTCAAACCTAGTGTCACTAGATTGGCACTAGCGCAGACGACGCCGTCCTGAAATTCCCTAATTTTTCTCGCGAATATTATATATTGATTCAAATCTGAATGAATTTATGAAATCGATGGTTTGCGAGGTTAATTAGTGGAATTGTGACATTATAGATTAAATAGTAAACTTTGTTGTATTCCGCACATTATTCATTAAAAGACTCGAACGGGTTCAACCTTTTCAGGTCATAATCAAGGGTATTCATCTCTTGATAATAACCTGAAAAGGTTGAAACCGTTTGTGTCTGTTAATAAATACTATGAGGAATACAACAATGTTCACTTCGCAATCCATCCTGAATTAATTTACCTTATTAATAATATTTGATAAAATTATTTTAACCCTCTAAGCCCCAATTTTTTACATGTGCATGTGCAGAGATCTGACAGAGAACGCCCTCAGGAGGGGAAAAAACAAACTAAAAGTAATACATGAGAGGTGATTGGGTAGGCTAACTGTTACTTTGAAGTCACAATGGTATACAGAGGCCAAGAAATGAAAAAAATAACAAAAAGTGCATAAATGCGGTATGTTACCTCAGAGTTACCCTGGGGCATAGAGGGTTAAGATAACTTATCTAGAAACATGAATATGTACTGATGAATGGTGGAGGAAAGGGAACTGTGAGCCTGGTACCACGTATTCCACTGATGCATGCTACGGAAGACGGGAAATGGACCAGAGCTTTATGTCCCACCCAATGGATGGAGTGTTTTATTTTAGCTCCCATCTTTAGGTCACTCATAGCGGATTTGGATGCATTTGAAAATCCGTTTTAAACCGGCATCTCCGGGTGAGAATCCAACAGACTTACCTCTTCTTCAGCCCGACCTCCGATAATGGATATAAAATAATGAAAGCCCTTCCAGACTGAATAGAAGTATAGAATAGAAGTATTTCAAAGATAGACCACATCGTATCATTCCCACAAAATCATGCTATAGCTTATATTTACGGCTTATAAATCATTTATTGACGGCTTTACAATTCTTCCTATGAGGAATATTGGTTACATAAAACGCTTAAGATAATAATGACGAAATGCTCCAACTAAATAAAGTAGGGAGAAAATTCAAGCTACGCAAAAAATGTATAGCCTTCCTCCAACGCAAGACGCTAAACTTATTACGCAATGAGTTATTCCGAGGACAAAAAAAGTGCACAGTGGATTTTTCTATGAGCAAATTTCAATGAAAAGACGATTGATTGCTATTTTCAATCATCTAAATAGATAACTAAACCATAAAAATGGTTTCTTACTCTAGATCGTGTCAATATTATTCTCAGCCGGCATTATAAGCCATTACAAAACCCGCCGTCTAAGATAAACGACTCTGATTCATCCCAAGGATGAAGAAAAGAAATGGTATTGCTTAGTATATACGATTATCCCAATTAAATGTAAATTTATTTCACCAGAGCGTGAATATGAATTGGTAGGTAAGCACTATAACGTATAATTCTCCTATTAGCTTATATTCACGGCTTAAAGCATATATCAACGGCTTTACAATTTTATCCATGAAAGATGTAGGTCATATGAAGCGATAAAGTTTCATGAGGCAAATAACCAATTCTTGAATTTTCTAACACATATTTTAAATATTGACAAACGCAATGCTTCGCGGACGTGATATTTTGGTTATATCACAGCGTACTTAAAGCAAACTGTATACTCTTTAGATAATTCTTGCACTACCATTGAGTTGCCTCCAAATTATTTATTGTCTGGTCAAATGCTGATTTAAAATCAATCGAGTTATGATGAATTCTCTCGATGATTTAACAAAATATCTCTCTAAACACTATGTATTACTGAAGTTTCTGTTATATATTTAAAGGGTAAACTATCAAAAATATAAAATATAGGTATTGTGCAATATAGCATATCACCGAATCGTTTAAGATGTAATATCGACGGATTGCGTTTATGCAAGTCAAATATTAATCATGTCACGTGATATGCGAGTAAAAATGGAGTTTTTTCTCTACTTTTCTCCACAGACGCGGCGAGAATTTTCTTTAACAACATAACTGGCAAACTGAAACAACATTTCATGCGCTGGTACCAAAAATTTTCAAAATCTTTCTCAGCTGTACATTGTTTTCAAAATGTTGACTACTTACAATTGCATGAACATTATAATTTATGTTGAGAACAATATTCGGAAATCTAAGAAAGTGAAGTATTGTGTGACCAACTTTGACGGTGTTATAAAATGGAAAGTGGAGAATTGTAAAACGCTTAATATATAAATAGCTACCCTTGAATTTTTTAAGGAAATAAGTGAGTGGTAAAATTATTTTGACAATTGATTAATTTTGATAAAATGATGCGTGCAAAATTATTTTAAAAAGCAATAAGGAGAAAATATTTATCGCAATACTTGATACTAGACTGCAATGGATTCTATAATATTTCATATAAAAGCTACCTCTTTGAATATAAATCAAAGAATAATACACCATCACTAATTATTATGCCTAATTGATGGGATAATCCTGCACCAGCATCATGAAATATCTAAACGGGGTCAAAATGGTACGTATATTGGCTATCAGAGCGCATGAGCTTAGTTCATTCCAAAGTCAACTGCCAAAGTGCCATTCCACACATTTCAGAGCACCCACCTGTTGCTCCCTTTGAATGAGACAACGGTGCGAGCTATTTCTAACTAGATCATACCGCTTCAGCGCGCTGTGTTAAAGCGACGGAAATATGCCTAAAATGTCAAGTTGGAGAGAAAAGAATCGTACTTAGCAGTAAATAATACCCGGATACCTCTTCTGTAAGGTTCAGTAGTAAAAAGAATAAAACACCATGAAACTCTATGAAACTTCGCAAATATGGCACCTGGAGTCAAAATACTATTATGGGAAAAAGTGAGCTCGATGGCATGATGAAAACAATCGTGGAAAGACAAAGTGGAAGTTAAGGAGGGCAAGAGACGGCCCCGAATGAGTTAAATTGGACAGGTGATAATGGACGTAAAAATGAAATACGTCGCTATGACAACGCTTGATGATAGGAGAGCGGAATCGAAAGCTGCTTTAAATTTGTGATTTATGATGATGATGGTTACATAATGCAATTTCTACTGCGTTATTCCTTTTTTACCGCAGCTGACGAGATTATGACGGGGAAGGGCTACCATTTCACTGCCTACTTCCTTCTTATGCACTCAAATAATCATTTTTGAAAGAGTTGAACATGCCAATATATATTTTTTTGGAAATTCCATTCAAAATCGAGAGATATTTATCGAGCAATACTAATAAGGGTTGGTTCTTCAGCGCATTAAAAAAATTTATACCTGCAATGTAAATTAAAAACTCTTGTCCTAGAGAAAAAAATGAAGTATTTTGCGACGTATCACAAGGTCATGGTAAATATTTCCCTGTGTAGACCGCACCTTGAATATGCAGCGAGCGTATGGGATCCGGTGCAGAAAGACTTAATCCGCGAACTGAATAAAATACAAAGGAAAGCTGCGCGTTTTGTCATTAACTGCAACGGGCGTACAGACAGTGTTACCCAGATGTTAGGCGAATTAGGCTGGGAGCCGCTGGAGAATCGGAGGCTGCGCGCTAGGCTTGGATTGCTTGAACAATTGAGATTGGATATCTTCAAGAGCGACACAGAGAACATAATATTGGAGCCACACTATATTTCCAGGTCCGATAGAAGCGATAAATTAAGAGAGATGTTTTGCCGAACGGATAGATGTGGGAATTCGTTTTTCCCCCGAACCATAAAGGACTTTAATAAACGCTAGTCCCAACTTCGTTACAGCACTTTATTTTTTTATTTAGCTGTAAACGGCTAGTGTCCTAACACCCCCTGCCACACGCCTTTTAGGCGGCTTGCGGGGTATTATGTAGATGTAGATGTAGATTATTGATATTTTGAAATAGCAATTTTGAAAATATTCATAATTTTAGAAACTCAGCGGTCTCTCAGACCGCACGTCACCGATTAAGGGTTAAAACCTGTTCGGTAAGTGAAGCGTCTATTTAGACCATATAATCAATAAATATTACAAATATATTACCATTAGCTACTATATAACATTATGTAGTATGCAATGTAAAAAAGCTATTTTGTACTACGCACGCCCATGTTACTTGTTCTGACCAAAATAAAATTTTGTCTATCAAAAGACGGAAAATGCCAATTAGAATAACTGATATAAATGCTGTTAAATCAAAATGAGGAATGGATAAAATTGGTTATTCTAAGAGGAAAAATAAAAAGAAGGAAATAAAAACCGTAAACCTGTCACATCTTAGCTATTCGCTGGCAAACAATAAAATGACTCGAAAAACATAGCATTGGCAATTTCATACACAACAGTGAAACGGCATCCGAAGCATCCTCAGGCTACGCATTTTTCCCAAGCTATTTTACCTCAATTGTTGAGTTGAGCTCGCTTTTTTCTCTAATAGCATTTTCATTCAAGACTGGCACTGTTTACTTTTAATGTATGTTTAATACAGTTTTATAATCTGTAAGACATTTACTGCAATTAAAAACGCGTTAACCTTAATTAAGGAAATTACAACGATATATATTTTTTATTCCTCTTGAATAACTTGTCATGGGAATATATTGGATTTTTAATTGGATACAATAGATATTTAAGGAAAGGACAAAGAAATAATTGCATCCAACAACATCAGGCTTTATGAGCGCCGACCACGAATATTAACACACAGGATCTTATGGTCGACTCTAAATGTGTAAGTTGCCGAAAACGTATTTAAACGAATTTAAGTATACAGGGACTAGCCACGGTGAAAACTTTTACGGGAGTCACCCGCAATTCACAAATTGTGCGAAAAATCCACAGGGGTCCCTCGATTTCCGGCCGAGTGCTTTAGCCAGTTAAGATACCGAGGCGTCATTCTTCCCTGTGGAATTTCCACAGGGAAGAATGACGCCTCGGTAGCTTAACTGGCTAAAGCACTCGGCCGGAAATCGAGGGATCCGGGTTCGAATCCCGGTCAAGGCGAATGATTTCTTCTCTGTGGATTTTTCGCACAAGTATTTAAACGAGTTTACAAAAATCGCCACTCGCGTCACTGACTGGAAAAGTGCCCCAAATTTAAGGTATAATTAGGGGCGTTAAAAAATTTACACTCTTGGTGATGTGATCTATCAAATTCGTAACTTTTCAACACTTTTGCCCATACAGGATCAACGGCGGATCCAGAGAGGGGCTAAGGCGGGCTATGGCACCCAGTGGCGTAGCCAAGATTTCGAAACGGGTGAGGTTTACCGGATACTACGGCGGGCCATTCCAGGATTCATGGAAAATATCCGAGGATGAATGGGGGCCTCTGAAAATCCTCCTGTGAAAATTTTGGGATTTTTGATGCTGAAAACGTGATTTTTAGGACTCAAAAACAGTATTTTGAACACGTATTTGTTAAAATAAAGTATATAAATTGGATAAAGTAAAAGCTTTAAAGACTCAAGTGGGGGAGTTCTAACGCGGAAAACCAGGGATGGCAAGTGAAATGAAACGAAAATGTTTCGTTTCCATAGGGAGGGAAACGAAAATACGGGGGAACTCGGTTAAGTTTCGTTCTAGCACGACATTAAACTCACCAAGGAGTTTAGTTTCGACCCGGGACGAAACTTTGCTCTCGGGAATGAAATTAAATTAATCAAAACTCCGCTACTCAGTTAAGTTTCGATCCCAGAAGCTGGGTGGGATAAGAGGGAATAGTTTCGACCTTAGACCATATAAGCAACTTATATAGTCTTATGTTTCAACTCATTACGTCTGACATACGTGAACAGATGTTAAAAATTGAGCCTGAAAATGAAATGGCCAGTTTGTGTTCACCGTTCTCCTGTTAGAGGTAAAAAAATGAATACTCCACACAGGATTCTCCACCCCCATGGTTCCATTGATTCCCATCAGTCGCAATAAATAGAGGCGTTCCAGTCGGTATGATGCAGGTAAAAATACGTATTAGCCCGCAAGAGATGCACTACGTGCTGAATGTAATCGTTTATTGCCCAAAATCAAGCTCATTTAACTCATATAAAACTTAATTTTATATCTAATAATTTAAAAGACGCAGGTAAACATTTATGAGTTCAATTTAATCCCTTCAAAACATACGCATTAACCCACGTTACGTAGTTGTAAATATGGTCCAGTGGTTAAGGAATGTCATTTACAAGTTCCATTTTCGAATCCTTCCAGCGATAATATTTTTTCATAAATTCCTTCTACCTTTTCTTTTTCAGAAACCTGCTATTCGTAAATATATTCATGATTTTCACTGATTATTTCAATTCTGCGCGAGGAAATGTTTTTGTACACTTGCGACGTTTGATATTTTCCAATTTTTTCACACGGAAACTTCCATTGACTTGTCGCATATTCGCGTCGCAACACGACGCATTATTAAGATGCACATGTATTTGGTTTCCTTTTATTTGGTAAAATGACATTTTTAACTCATTCTAACCATTTATGCCTAGTTCGAATCGGATTTCGTTATTATTCGAAATTTTAACATCCTGCCAAGCAGGAAAAAAAATCACAGGAAAATCTGTATTCTTAGATGATTAAAATTGATAATTCTCTTGATGGAACAAGCAAAATTTTACCAACAAGACGCTTCTCTGGAGCCCCTTGTTAGATGAGAGAATCCTTGCTGAGTGAAAAGATCCCATCCGTCTGACTGACCGTCCCCAACTAGGGAGGAAGAACCCATTCCCTCCCTGGCTCGCTCTATCTGGTTTCCAACGGTTCTTTTCCAACGATACGAAAACTAAGCTTGAATTGTAAGAGTCCAAAAGCCCGTAATTCAATATGAGAGGAATCCAAGTACATGTGCATGTAAAAAATGCGTCGTGTTGCGACAAGGAAATTAAATAATTCAAAGAGAAAAATTGTGAAAACATCGCATGCCGCATAAGCACAAAAATCCTCGCACAGAAAAAGTGAAAATTTCAGTGTGGAAATCATGTATCTAACATTGAAAAGCAGGCTTATGTAAATTAAAAAGTAATATTGAAAAAAGAAACACTGAGGAATCTTGATCTTAGAACCTCAGCTTGGGAGTCACACACCGTAGCCACTGGTCAGTGACAGTTTTTTTATAATTATGTCAAAAAGTTATTCTGTAATATTTTTATAATCACAAAAAAATTATTTCTGCTTTCCTTGATGGAACACAAAAAAACAGCCTAAAGAATTCAATTGACCTCGTACATCTCGACCAAGGCCATAAACACTGAGATTCAATGCATCAACCGTGAAGAATAATTATTTTTTTTTTTTACACATAAGGACATATTTTAGGACATTCATATCGTCACCTATTAGGTGCGAAACTAAGTTCTCGCTGTTTTTTACATGAAAATACAAATTAATTATGAAAAAATTGATATAAATGAATCATTCAACGTATTTTCCATTGCTAGCTACAACGTTTGCCTATCATTGTAACAGATCTCGAATACAGTAACAATAAAATTGGTCATCTTGTTAGGCTATCCACGAATAATACCAGTTTTTGATGTCTTCATATAACCGCAATTGCTGATCAGCAGACTATGAGCCATCGAAAAGTAATAATCGGGCAGCGCAATATCTGGAGAACGTAGCGGGTGGGCAAGCACTTCTCATTTGAGCGTTTCGAGGCAGGTTTTAACGGATTTGGCAGCATGAGGTCAAGCGTTCTAATGCTGTAAAATTACTTTACGGGCGTTCAACATTGAAATAACCGTCTTTGAAGCGACGGAACCAATCACAGCACTTTGTCTCACTTTGAGCAGCATCTTCGTAAAACTTTTGGAGCTCTAGATGCGCTTCAGTCACGTTTTCTTCGAGTGAAAGAAGAAAATAAAGACTTCCCGCAAATGACGGTTGCCTGGCACAAACTCAGACAAGTTCACGCAACAATTAGGATATGACGTCATAACAAACACGCCATTGTCGTACAGCGGTTTCTTTGCCAAAGGTCTGAGCTTGGTTCATGACGTTTTTAATATGTCAAAATCGACCAGAAATCACTGTTTAAGTCATATATTAACAACAGCGGGATTTTAGTTGCGGACCTAATATTTTTTAAGAAACAATCAAAACCAAGCACACATGAACATTTTCAATCGACAATGTCATAGAGGAAATTTAAAAGTAAGCAAGTCTGCATTTTTTATGAATTTCGATGAGTCAATACTGTCATTCCAATACCTAATTCTTCGTCATTTCCCTTAGCCCCGATAAATATAGTAATTAATGCCTCTGTCATTAGTAACTTCCCGCAGCTAAACCTTTACAACGTATGCAAGATTATTACGAAAAATTCACAAAATAATTAATTAACACTGCATATGCCAATGCCTGGCCAAAAACGCTTTCAAAAAGAAAATTTAGCTTCTACTCGTATTTACGGCTGAAAATTACAGAAATTCCTAAGATTGGAATGGTCTCGAAGCTTTTTCATTTTTGTATTGATTCCATAGCGTCTAGGAGAGATAAAAATATAAACTGCTACGGATCTCGGGCCCCAATTAGCAAAATCTCGAAATCTAAAGTCACGATAGGGAGGGAAAAAAATGAATGGATTTCAAGTAAAATGCCAACGTTAGATTCTCAAGACCAACACTTCAAAAAAAGGGCCACCAAGTCACGGCCCTCACACAAACCAATTGGAATGACAAAATAAAAAACTGAAATGACCCAGTTCCTCAGCGTTAATACTTCACCATTTCGATGTCTCGATAAGCTCACCATTGATTTGAATAAATTCTTCACCAATTATTTACTCTAATTATATGTACTAAGTAAGATAAGATATAAGATAGTTAATATAAATCATCACGAATAATTAATTCAAAATTAAAATCTTATTATCTCATTAAACCGCGCTTTCTATTCAAATATTTAAGTCAGGTCCCCTGTTTTATGCAGGCTTTAATCAGATCAACGTTTTCCAAAGAGTTTATACATATATAATTTAGGATATCACGCTTGTTTAATTAAAACGATAAGAGCTAGATTAAGTATGTAGGGGTATAGATGAATGGGTATTTACCCGAAAATATATTGGCGAACAAGTGATATTGTATTTTAATAGCATACATCATGCAATATAAGCAGAATGCGTTCTTGCGTTTCAGATAAAACATAAATCTCCAAAAATTTTAAATGTAAAGAATCATGTTAGAGCCACCACAAAATAATCAAATCAAATTGAAATCAACCTGCAATAATTGAAAAATATATGCATTGAGGAATATTTTAGGCGCTAAAACGGGTCCCAAACCAGAATCCCTGGATCCGAATTTCTGTACCTCAGCAGAGATTTCGGAACGCCTATATCACACGACGGCGGAAGTAGATAGCCGTCCACCAGATAGACTCCTTGAACTATAAACAGGACAGATTTACGGCCAACAGTGGAGGGAAGGGAGAATGAAGATGGGTACTGGGTGTCCATGTCCCTTGCCAATATCCCGAACCCTACGAATAGGTTCACCATTCGTAAGAGGGGATTTCCCAGAACGAAGAATGGAAAGAATGTGTACTCCTTAGCCAACCTGCCCCAGAAAGATTTTGGGTCCTATCTCAGCCAATATCCAACATCTTCCCACTACCAACGTAAGCTGAGTACATTTCTAGAATCAAGGGTACGGACAAATGCGTATTTACCCGGATATACTCAATGAAAAAGGTGATATTGTACTCTAATAGAGAGTACATGTTGACAGAGTTGTACTTCTAAGGCAATTTTTTCAACGTAATGTGACATTAATCATAATAAGGCACCGAAAATTGGCTCACATTAGAAAAATTTGCTGTATTTCAGATAAATAATAAAGGCTTTTCAAAAATGAAAATACTCCTAAAATAACTATGAAAAAACTAAAATGAATTCTATTTCCCCAAAAATAGGAAAGAATATGAATGTGCGGAAGGACAAATTAGAAAAATGATCAAAGCAAATAATTCATTTCAAACTTTCTATTATATCTCTAATACAAATTTAGGTAGAGTAGAGGTGGATTGGGAAATCAAAAAGGTTATTTAGATAAAAGAGGAAGGAATGTATTCACGACTACCTGGCAGTTCATTGCTTAATTCTGTGGATTGCCTCATCATTCCAAGTACCTAAGAGTGGCAATATATAGCCTTGAGAACAGATGAGATAAATCTCGGGGACTAATTCACCCAAACGTCTTCTCTCATTAATATCTTTTCATTTTCGAAGCGGGAAATGATATCTATAATGTTGATGCTTCACCCATGCCCTTTAAATCGAATGAACAAATTTACGGAAATTTTCTGATATGCTTCAAGGTGGCGATGGCATTCAATAATCTTATCTCCAGTTTGGAATATCTCTGTTGATATTTGAATTTTAAAAAGGAAGAGGTAAGATAAAATCGCAGCTATAGGAAATATAAGGAAGCAATTTGAATTAAAAGTGTTATTATTCAGCTCCAATAATAAAATATAAATAAATTCTGTGATGTTATGCACGCAATATCAAAGTGCATAAACTCAAGACTTTCCCTAGCCTTAGGGCATGCACAAAACGACGTTGTTGGCCTTCCCGTGAGCACTGCCATGAATTATTATATTTTCAACGTTTAGGTCTTGAAATTATCGCAAAATAGCATAAAGTAGATCGCCTTCGGGAGAACTTCAATCCAATTGCAATATAAAAAATGTCATTTATGAATGACGCTATCCTCTGAAAAGCCTTACTAATGTTTTACTACCCGGGCGTTCAACATAACTGCTCGTAACATATTCTCTCCAAAGGAGGTAGTTTCTACTAATAAGCTAAATGAGATCGAAATAAATTATTGCACTAATCATTGGGTGATTATTCGTTAACATTTTTGGTGGGTGATCGCCGTGACAGTTAATGGCTAGCCGCAGGATTACATTCATAAGGGCCACAATTTTTTCTCTACACGTGGCTAACTTATGAAAACAGACAAGGAAACGAGGCCGCAAGTTGAGGGTTCTTCCGCATACCACACTAAACTTGCATGAGATAGGCCGTTTGAAGAGTGACGAGGCAAATTATTCTAAACATATTCAACTGTCACACTAGGAAGTGGGAAATCGATTAACTATCGGCACGGAACATCACTTGAGGGAAAAAAAGACTGACAGTTTTTAATTTTGACGCAATGAATAATAGCGATAATAAATAATAAAGTCTGAATGAATATCTTGATAAGATAATCAACAATTTTTTAAAATCTTTTAGAATTCAAGACCATTCGGCACAACATTTTCATGCGGTACATGGGGGTTTGTAGTTCAATATTTCTAATTTAGCCTTTGCTGCGTTGCCTAAATAGTTTACAAAATTGGCATTATACTATGACAGAAGTGGTTATTCTTATAACAACTATTCGCCAGATAAATAGTTGCCAAATATTCCACGAATTTTAAAAATTTTCACCGAATTAACGAAATTAACCTCATTTCCCAACAAACATACGGGCAGAATAAGCAATGAGGAACTGAAATAATAAAATCCTTAACTAGACAAATAGTCATCTGATTAAAAAAAAAAAAACTCGGTCTACGAAAGTAATTTGCTCAGGGAAATTTTCCCATATTCCAATTTTATATTCCGAAGGAATAACAGCTAAATATGTTTATGCTGAAGATAGTGAAAGTTTTACACATCATATTTGATTCAACGTGATGTTTTGCTACGCTTTCAACAGCTGAAATTTCTATCGTATCTTCTTAATTTATTTCTATACCTCATTCCGATTTAAATGTTCCGGAGGAATAATTTCTTGAAGTGAAACACTCTATTTTTTATAGCTATATTACGATCACATGCCAGTACATATAGAATGAGTATTGACCATAATGAATAAAAAAATCAGATATTCATATAACTTGAGTATATTTTGAGGAGTGTGAACATTCACCGTCGTGCAATAACAAGCAATATGGTGTTCCAAGCTAAAGGTTACCAAAAACGAAGTTCCGGAATATCGTAGAGTACTCTATTCAATTCAAATAGAAGAAACTACCTTCTTCATAACCACTCAACCAAAATATACATTAAAAAGTGCATACTGATGATACGCAAATGAAATGGCTGGAGATGAACACAAGCGACTGACTAGAGAATAACGGAAGATGGAATGGATAAATAGGGTAAGAAAATAGAATAAAAATACAGAATTATGGGAGAGATAGAGAACCATGATGTACCATAATCTATTCAAAGGTTCAGAGGTGGACTTTTCATTTTAATGGACACTACATGAAAAAAAATTTTAGTAAATTTTCAGTTAATTTTCCAGGGGAAGAATAAAGTAGTAGGAGTTTTCAAAAAAATATACACCCACGGGAATGAAGAACTATAGGTAAGTAAATGAAAGTACTTGTAGTAAGTGCCTGGTTACACGAGACAATATGAAATGATATAATGCGTATTTTTATGAAGGATTTTGGTGAACCGGAAGAGAATATACAGTAAGAATGCATGAAAAAATAAGAACAGGTTCTTTTTTTTGTTCAGGCATTCGTAGAAAATTGGGTGGTTACATGGTGCATTTCGGCATTCATTCTTGCGTTCATACAATAAAAAAATAACTCATACGTGTAAATTTATCGTTTAACTAGGACTTAAAAAGGGATAAATTGAAGGAGTACATTAAACCAACCTTAGAGTCACAATACAGGTTGTGTGAATAGTTTATGAAAAGCAGAACATCTAATTTCCGAAAACGTTTAAGTAGTGACAAATGATTATAACTCCATAAGATGTAGCTGACTAAATGCTTTTCAATACGACGCTGGCATGAATGTATGTATTAACTGGCGCATTTAATTTTTAGTAAAACTTAATCTTTTAATATAAAATTATGATTGGTATTATGGATAATTAATTTACTCTCGGCTCCATAGAGAGGACAGAAATGATGATTCGTAATGGCAAAATAAAGTATTCTGGCCACCGATCATTTGATTATTGAGCAATTGAAACTCTATTTCTTCAGCCGTTACTTTAAAACCAGCCTCTACGGCTAAAAATTAATATACAGGGTAATAAACGTAAAGAGGATACGAAACATGCCTATTAAACATACTTTGCGAAAACAACTCAAGAATACCATTCCGTTGGACATCCCAATAACAAGCCATAATACTAACTATAGTTTGGGTTCAGATAAAATACTACTTATTTCTGGCATACTTTTCAAAATATTTTTATTAATTAAAGGATGTCCACTGAGATCAGCAAAAAAGCTATATTTCCGATATCTACCAAAGATTAAAATTA
This sequence comes from Ischnura elegans, assembly GCF_921293095.1. Taxonomy (NCBI): domain Eukaryota; kingdom Metazoa; phylum Arthropoda; class Insecta; order Odonata; family Coenagrionidae; genus Ischnura; species Ischnura elegans. The sequence continues at coordinate 91,458,854 of NC_060255.1, read as the reverse complement.
ATTTTCAATAAAGCAGAAATTCTAAAAGCTGCATCTGATTCGTCAATGAACAAAATAAGTGTCAAGGACGACAATATTTAACTTAATTGTCCAGATATTAAAATGGCCAACAAAGAGGACTTCACTATCAAAACTTCCATTAAACACACAGTAAAAATAAATCCACAGCATATCATCCGCCATAACAATCTTTTCACCTTTAACTTGAGGAATCTAGAGGCACGGATAATCCCTTCCCTTGAATTGATCTTTTCTCTATCTCAGAAATATTCTTCCTCTGACAGGGGCTCTAATTGAGGAAAAGGATGAGGCCAGAGATGTTAAGATTGGACGGGAACACGGAAATGTAGCCGAGCGGATTTTGCGGGATTGTCTTCAAGATCAGACTCCATCCTTCCCCTGCTACTTGAACCTCGTACCAACCCACCCTCCCTCTGACTTCAACCCCTCCAGAGCCCATTGGAACCCAGCTTTCACAGTCTTCCCGGGTAGTAGGTATCAGCCAAGCCCGAAGAAGGGATTAGCTAGCTTTTCAAGGGGCCGGCCCCGGAGGGTTACAGGGTTGCAGGAACATGGACGCCAGCGGACCGCTTGTTCATTTTTAAGGGTGTGGGACCCACTGTGTAGGGTGAGGAGAGGTATCCAATCCGGAAAGAGGTCGGAGAGGAGAAAAACGTGCCAGGGAAGAATAAGGAGGTGACGACACTGTTCACTATTCAGAGCAAACATTCAATAAAAACTTTTCAACAATAGCATTCAGAAAGTAATAACTGACGAAGTATTCAATGCCCACTCTATAATAAGCTAAAATGCCGCTATTAAGCATAAATCTAATCAATTGAATTTTATGATTAACCTTTTCAGTCAGATTGTTTTTCTACGTCGAGGTAAACTTTTTTTGGCCATTTAACCTCAAATATGGCGCGAAAGATCCACACACAAAACAATTATTCACCTTGACCGGGATTCGAACGCGGATCCCCCGATTTCTGTTCAAGTTCTTTCGCCAGTAAACCTACCGAGACATTGTTCTTCCCGGTGGAAGTTTGTGAACTATACTTGTAAAGGTGGTATGCCATTTTCTCCCTGTGGAGTTTTCACACAATTTGTGCATTGCGGGTGAAAACGCTATCACCGTGGCTAGTCCCGGCATACTGAAATTACTCTATTATGGTGTCATTAACACTTTTCCGAAAATTTAGGCTATTTTTGTATGTTAGATTTTATGGTCTATAACATTAATTACGTACAAGCATGCACCTTTCAAAATACTCTAAATTTCATGTCAATTACAATGGAAATTACGGCTGAAATTCACTCGTGCCCTCGTGATACATTAGTGTGGCAAGTAAAAAAAATAAACCTATCAAAACCAATTCCCGAAAGAGCTGAACGACTAAAAATATAATCATTTTGCGAGTTAAATCGTTCAATAATGAAAGAAAAGTACAGCTACATAATATACATTTTAATTGAATATATTTTTCTAACGGAACATTTTCAGCATCGAAACAAGATCTTTTATTCACTCAACGAAAATGGAATATGCTCGTTCAGGCTTTATTTGCAACATTAATTTGCTAATTATTAAAATCGCACTGTCATTTTGTGTTCCTAAGACGTTTATTTTACTTCCTAGATTTATGAGGGACATGTTAGCAGTTAATTTCTAATAGGATATTTTTTCTATTTGCAAATATATAGTATCTTTCAAAACATCTCAACGTCCAATACAAATATTGAGATTTTACACAATCTTCAGAATATGTACCGGAATGAGCGATTTTTTAAGCAAGGCAAGCGGAAAATAATTTATTGAGCGTTAAAAAAGATCCAGTCATCATTTCAAAATCAGATAATTTAACAACCGCGATGTAAAGCTACAATTTAAGTACTACATCCTATAATGCTGCTATTGTGCCCGGGAGCGAAGTAATGCAGTAGTAGTAGCAGTAGATTATTTATGATATTTTCATAGTAATGCGGTAATTAACCGTAAATAATTTCCATGCGTGTGTTGTAGATTATTTGAATAATTGCAGATTTTTAAATTGGGCAAAGGCGCAACAGATTTGGAATTTCGTATAATATATCACATAATATATCGTAGGTTAGCGGCGCGCCTCAGTTGGGATTCGCTCCAACTTTTAGAAATTATGGCCAAAGGGTTTAAATTGCACTCAAACCAGATTCCCCGGATAACTACTACACGGCCCTAAATTATATAAAGAACTACTCTTGGCAAGTTTAATAATAAACAAATTCCTAGACTAGCTAAGAAATTGTCGCACCTCTCTGCCAACATTCACGGTAGAGGTGACCCTAACATCTTCAATCATTTCACACATCTATTAGAAGCTAGCAGTATGATTTGTACGCGATTTATCAAAAAATTTAATTCAGTAGTTATAATTGGGCACCTAATCAACAATTAAAAAGGTACCATAAAGATAAAATCATTGAAATCACACTTGCCGGTCAATTTCCACTTTTACGATGGGTAAATCCAAAGCAGGTATCGGAACTCAACTACGTTGCGAGGTCGTACATTTCAACTTCTATCTAAACGAAGCGGTTTTTCACGCATCGCTCAAGAGCGAGTACCATACACCACCTGCTTAGTCAAACAACTAGCTCGTGATGATAGGGATTATATAACGATTAGAGCGCTGCGAGTGGTCAGCCTTTAAAACATGGAAAGCCACGCTTACTGCGGGGTACAGATACAAAAAATATCTACGGCAGAGCTAAAAATAAGCTAAGACTCGTCAAGCGTGTTGTGGGAAAGTCTTCTGAAGAAAAAAAATTCTATCGAGATTCTTCTTTGCAGTCTTCAAGGCACATCTCAGATACACGATAGGCATATGGGATCAGGTGCAGGAATATTTAATACAATAACCATTTGGAATACGAAAGAAAGTAGCTTAATTCATGAAAAACTGCTGCGAGCCAACAGATGGCGTGTAGCGTTTCTGTGATTTCACACAAATTACGCAGGAAAAATTAGATACTTAAATATAATTGATTTATTATTGTTTTGATTCGTTCAAATTGTGGATATACTATTCATAGTAAATGCACAATAAGTTATTCGTAAATAACAACATGTTGTAATTATATTAATTAATATTAATTGTATTATAATAATTAATAAGGTTCTTTCAAATAAAAGACAATTTTGAATGATTATCCATTTAGGCATAAGCCCTCATGGAAAATTAGATACTACATAAAAATCTAGATTGTTCGAACAATTAAGCACAAATACGTTCGACAGCGACAGGAGAACGTATTTGTGTATCTTGGTATCGCACTATATTCCCAGGCCTGGGGGAAACTAAGAAAACTACATTGAGGAGGGGAAAGTCAGTCCTGTTGAAGTTGGAGTTTTGTTGTCACCTTGAGCGCAATTCAATCTGTTTTATAAAGTACCGTCCGCGCGCCGATACGTGTGAACCGAGCCTTTAATTCTCAACATTTACTACACAATACAAGGACGTACCCAGGATCAAAACTAGGGGGGGGGGGCAAGCCATGGTTGTTCAAGTTGTAGGTAAGATTAAAGCATGGAAAAGCTGAATGAAATCAACATTTTAAGGAAGCTGTAACAGATCTTCATTAATTTTTTAAATTATTTGCTTGAAAAAATATTATTCTCCTTAAAGACATTTGCGGTTTTTGCTTCTAGGGGGGGCTGCCCTCTCCTGCCCCTCGCTGGGTACACCCATGGTACTATATTTACGATCGTGAAGAGCAGCATTGAAAAGTTATGAATTTTACAGAACACCATCACATCACCAAGAACAAAAATTTCGGCTGTTTACCCTAATTATATTCAACATTTCCGAGAAAACCTCTCCAAGGGCTACCACCTTATCGTGGTGGAGAGGTTTGAGTGCCCCTGTGACCCGGAGAGCTATGCTAGCGGGAGTGTATGCTCCTGGTAGGGCCACCCAAGCCAGACAGGTCGAAGGGTAGGGGACTGACTAAGTGTAGCCCACTGGTCCTCCCGGTTGGGGGTTGTGCGACAGGCCGGTAACCTGCCCATGTAAGACCTTCTTTAACTCATAAGATTCACAGAGAGCCTCACCAAGGAAAAGATGGTGATGTGGAGCCGGAACAGGTTTAGTAGCCTAATCCTGGAAGGAAGAAGAAGAAGATTTCCGAGAAATTCAGGTCGCTGTTCATCAGCGACACGAATGGTGGCCTTGGTAATCCCGCATAAAAAATGGTGGGTTATGATGCACTTAAATGCTGGTAAATCCTCAATTTTAAGTCCACGTGGGTCGCGTTGCGTCTACCATACACCAGGCCATTTCCTTCTCTCTGCCCACATCGCATTTTTATAGTTAGGAAACTCATATTCCTTGTATCGTATTATTTTATTATTCTAAAGTAGTCACCAGTATTATTATACGCTTTGTCACATATATGGAATAAATTTTTGTTGCACCTTCGGCTTATCAACATAAATAAAACGCCGTGATTTAAAATGGACTATTATAGTTTTTTTTATTGTTATTACAGCTGTTTAAGTATCGTTCCTACAGTCGTGGAATATGCACCGTACACCGATCATCTATCTGTTGTGACTCTTTTTCCGCCCCTTCGTCCTTTCAGTGCCTTCACACTTTATTGTCTCTTCGCCCTTCCCCTTCCGAGGCGCCCTATACTATCCGGGCACCTCAGACGGTCCATCCCCTTCCGAGGCACCACTAAGTCACTCATGTCTCTCTAGGCATCTGTATGCCATCTTTTGCCCCAAAGAGAAACTGCTTCATTGACGTTAGAATTTTGATATTTTGTTATTTTTGGAATCTGCTAGAAGCCCCGCGACAACTTGAATTACAAAACGTACATGCTAATAGCATCGCGATATTAATCGTGAAGTTTTTATGCACGTTTACAATTTAAACTAACAACTATTGAAAGATTGAGGCACCGAGGAAAATTTTGAGGTATCGAGAAAATGTCAGTTAACACATTTGGCTGGGAGTTGAGAAAAATATTAAATAATGGTTATTTAAACAATTTAAGGGAGGAATTGAAGATCAAATTCATCAATGTATTAAGTAATTAGGAACATGGTATTTGGTAGTGGCAGCCGACATCCGAGGTCATTTGCGTCGTGAGGGAAGAGTATGGAAGGAAGGCTGGAGAGAAACCTGGCGTCTGCATTAGCATACTCTTAACCAAAGGCGGCAAGGGGACCACGGCTTAATGTCCCGGAGGGAGGGAACGGAAGGACAGTTGCCTTTGAAATGTCCTCCACAGATTATTCAAGCGGGAATAGGGGAGACACCGAAAAATCTATGCCACTACCAGGATTTCAACCCAAGCCCACAGGGTTGGAAGCCAACACTCAAACCACCACTACAATCCGAATCCCGAAAGTAATTAGGAAGTCCTTAAGAGAGTGGCAGAGGAAAGAAGACTCGTGAAAACCTTAACAAATAGATATAAAAAACCTAATCGGGAATATCTTGAGTCATGGAGGTTGATGAACGCAGTTGTCGAGAGACTAGTGGGTGTCAGGAACGGGCGAGGAAAACCTCTAATAAAGTATTTGGAACGGGCAGAGAAGGATGTGAAAGAGAATAAATACGTATTTTGTAGATTAAAGTAAAAATCTGGCGGTAGAATTGAGTGAAGAGCTGCGTCAAAGTAATGTTAAAATTATTGACATGTGATGATTATGAGTACGGTTGGACTTCGTAGCACTGAAGTAGGACGTCAAAAACAGGCTGATAATAAATCGCATAAGGTTGAAAACAGAGCGCCCGCCTCAATTGCTAAGTAACTGAAATTCGACCACTGCCCAACATGACTGAAGCCGAATAAAACGATCGCACCGTGACCTTGGAATTACGTCGATATCAAAGCAGATACTAGATACGCGAGACTTAGACCTCATGCAGCTGTTAAACTGCCGTCAATACAAATAAAATGTCTACTCTGAGCGCCAAACATATTCTACAATAAATACGGTGTCATTTATGGAGTTAGGTAGTGGAATTACATGTAGCGGATGAGGTTGACGGAGACGCAAGTCTCAAAAATTCCGATTTTTTTAATATTAGAGCATTTTCAGACGGCATTGGATTACAATCAAATCTTGATACACAATCTTCACGAAGCCAATGGAGTTCAAAGAAATAAACTCTCAACTCTATTTGATGCAGGAAGTAGCGCATTTAAGCCAGGAATATATCAATACTTGCCATGGAATCCCATCAATTCGGTTAAATAAAAGGAAATCAGGAGGAAGTATGACGATTGTTAGAATTTTCCAATATTTTTTTACTTAAAAAACTACCGATTCCAAATCAACTTATAGGAAAATATACCAAGAATGATCGTGAAACTCAAAATATAACCTTCGCATGCATGGACTACTCGATGTCTGAGTGAAAATTGGTTTGAGTACAGATACGTCCATGAAGTAGGACTGCTGCAACATGATATATCATAGATACTGTTTCAAATGTGCCTCCAACTAGGTATACATATACATTTTCTAAATCAATAAATGCAACGCTCTTCTTTCTTTCAATGAGAAAGCTTAAAAAACCATAAAGGTATGTCGATTTAGTACTGGTAAAAACATCGACTGTGTAAGTAGAAATTCAGTTTGATAAACTCTAAAAATACAATTGTCCCACATAAAGTTAACAAAAAAGTTATAGTTAAGTCGTAGAACCACCTGACGGAAAGTAACTGAGATAATTTGGCGTTTGAGTAAATGCTAGATGAATTAAACGAATTATCAATTAATCTATCCATTAAAGTAATTAAAAACCCTTTTTCTCTTCTCATTATTCTACATATTCTTACGGTATATGAATACAACGATTTATTAATGAATCTAGCCATTAGATTAATTAAAAACCCATTTTTTCTCTTCTCAGCGTTATCAATAAAGAATTCGCGTAACATCAACACATTTAATCATTTTGGCCGAATAATTTGGCCCCTTTTAAAAGAGTAGCAGGTTTTCCATGAAAATGATTTATCTCAATCCTTAGAGTTTGTATCGCAGCCTATGAAGAGTTTCAGTAATCTCGCTCGATAGTTGGTATTTTGAATGACTTACATATTTCTAAAAACTTGTTACATAATAATATACAGAGTTACTTCTAGCTTAATTTTGTAAGATTATAACATATATAGCAAATTAAACTTACCGGATATTTTCCACTGTTAATTTAATTTTATATGCATGATAGGTTTCAATACATTGTTGTATTTTCGTCAATATTTCATGTTACAAAATGTACTGAAACCATTCGTGTAGTAAAATTTAAGTATTTGCGGTAAATTGCGAGTATTTTCATTACATTGTGTTATTAACTTCATATTTTCTCCTAATTACATTTTCATTGCACCATTGGCTTCATAGTGCCGGAACGCCGTACGGCACTGGTAAACAAAAGACAAAGTCAAATAAAACTTTTATCAATTTTTTTTTGCCTCGAAATTTCTAATACATACAATCGTGGCCAAAACAAAAGTTTTGTAATAAAATTTAAATGATAACTTGAAATAACAAACACACATTGAAATTAGGAAAGTTTATCCCCTACGGCCAACGTTTCAACCTCCGACTTTGAGCTCATCCTCAGGGCTGAATATAATCCGGTGGGAATCCCGAGAAGAGTTGACCCACATTAATCGCCTGGAAAGAATCAAATCATATTTCACTATAATAGCTATTTCCGTTCTGATCTGACTGATAAATGCCCTACTATAATTGTCTGATTTTTGCAAATTTAAAATTAATTTTGCCATTACACCCTTTTCAAAATTTGCGAGTATCTGCAACGTTAAAATGTTAACTACGAGAAAATGCTGGGAATTTTCTTTATATATGATGTACGTACAAAGGGTCCTCTTTACCATGAAATTTTCAAAATGAGTCCGGAGAAGGTTTAAGTAGGAAAAGTGCCGCGGAAAGACACCAATAGAGCAGAATTGATGCTTCTTCGTAACAAAATTAAATCTGTTATTCTACGGCACTATACCCTAATTTTCCATGCATATTTTACCCAATTAATCCCTCTACCCGATTAATTATGCCCGAAATCAATGAGTACCTTACGCAGAATTAATCCAACCCGTGGAAGAGGATTCAAATCATCCCTGCCCTGCATTCAAATCCAAACTTCCGACCCCAGACCGGCAACAGATCCGAAAGCGATTACCTTAAGAAGCGTCGTTACTGATGCAATCAATATTAGACGGTCGGGAAGAGCTACTTCAATCCGTTTGAAATTTTCTTCACCAAGGTCTTCTTCAGAGAGCAAGCTAAAAACGGGGAAAACAAATAAGTCATCGAAGCATTTTTATCTCTGTCAAATATTCTGTGCTACGCATTTTAAAATAGCCTCATGAAAAAAGGTCTAGCGCTCTGTCGAAATAAAGATATTTTTTCGAGTTCTGACGTTGATTCGTGCCCTCATTGGCAAAAGAGAGCTCATTGGAATTGACTAATGTAATTGGAAATAAAATAATAATGGATACCAAAGATCTTCTGGCCATTTGTATCCAACACAAAAACTGTGTTCAATTGAATAAATACCATTTATTAAAATTCGCCAAAAGTTAATAAAAAACAGAATTATTTGAACAGAGTTCTCTCGCGAGCTCTACAGAAAGAACAAAGAAAATTTTATCAGATATCTCGCTACGTGTTTCAGCCATTCAGTAAGCCAAGTTACGCTTAACATTACTGCAACTCTTACATCTCTAAATGATAACAGGAGATTTCATGCGATACCCTTAGGAGCGTATAAATGGAAAATTAAGATAGACTCACGGATTTTTTAAAGGACAATTTCACGAGACACGTACCTATCATAAAAGGAGCTTATTTCTACGTTCTCAGCATCCGAATTGCGTTTCATCCTGTTTTGCGCGCTCGTGCGAAGACTTTATGCTACACCTGAACCATTCTAAAATGCACCTTAACCCACTTCATATATAAAAAGATGACATGTATGAACGCAAAAGATTAGCGTTGAGGCAAACGTTTGAATTTAGTTCTCAAATAGCAAAATCGTTATATTAAAACATCCCGAAAGTATAATTTTTAGATAACTGACTACTAACAATCGAACTCTTTAATGAGAGGCCAGAATATTGCTCATTATAAAATCATTAAAATATTTGTAAAAGCATTTTGTTAATTCTAAAATACACCATATTGTAAGTAAGCCCACGTCTTCTAGCAAAATCTCTATGTTAAAACGTCCTAAAAGTGAATATTTCGAGATAAATGACGACAATCCACCAAGCATTTCAATAAAAGACCTGAATATTGCCTACTATAAAATCAAATTAAATATTTTAAAAAGCGTTTTGCTTTAGTGAAAAGAACACCAGTATGGCCGCAAATTCTCTGTTTAAAAATAAAACGGGATTGAATTCCCCGACCATTCTCATGACTTTGACGAATAAATACCTATTTCATAGAACCATCGAACACAATGTCTTTCATGTAACACCGTCTCAGAAAACAGAACAGGAGTGCTAACTAACAACATAACTAAAATATTTTGTAATTATCTAGCACCGAGATTCAAGACTCATCTGACTCATTTCCTGTTCAGAGCGTAAATGGCATACTCGCAATTACGAATATGAAAAAGTCTCTCAAAGTAATTCAAACCCATTAGCACCCGACACATATAGAGTTGGTATGCTTAACAACGACATAATTTTTAATCGTTAAGTCCCAAGGTTGAAAGGCAGTAACGACAGAAGCACTCGGAATACCTTAAGCACTTACGGAACATAATCGTGGAGAGGGGAAGCTGCAAAAGCAAAAATCGCAAATTTCTTTAAGGAAAATAATATTTTTAAGCAAATAATTTTAAAGACTAATAACGAGCTGTTACAGTTTCCTTAAAATGTTGATTTTATTCACCTATTCCAAGCTTAAATCTTACCTGCAACTTGAAGAATCATAGCTTGCCCTCCCCCCCCTAATTTTGATCCTGGGTCCGCCCTTACCGAGAGTATGAAAAGTCTGAGCAGAAAATAATAAGCAGACCTCATCCGTTGTTTTGGAACAATACGTTGCGTAGTTGAAAAATGTTTGGAAACGCAACGTCTCAAGTAGGAAGAGTGTCATCTACCTCAATGGATTATTTTGAATATTCGATATTCAGAGTGTCTAAAAAATAAGTAGGAGACTTTCGCAAAGTTAAAGAATAAAGCATCAGGATTTGCACAAGGACTATCAGAAAGCACAGGTGAAGGTGAACAAATTGCATAAAAATCAAAATTGATCATGAAAGAATATTTTCAATTAATTTATGTTGGATGCGTGCTCTTGCCCCTCGTTTCCCTACTCCAGGGATTCAAGTTCGAATCCAGGTCAAATCGAATTATTTTTCCTTTTCGGAATTACGGCACTTGCATCGACTAACATGTGACTCCCCAATAATCCATATCTGGCTATCCCACGGCTGTTTACGAAACAAGCTAAAAGAATAGGACTCCGCTATGCATGAGGAAATATCATTCCCTCCAAGTAGGAGGAAATTGCTTACACGTCCTCCGCAGTATTAGAGCCATTTGAACCGATTGTAAGGCTGTGTACGGTGAATTGAGGGCATGCCATTTATAAAAATAAGATTTTGAATTTTGTTGAATGACAATACTCGGTTAATTTCAGAGGCTAAAAATCGCATGCTGATGCTCTAGGTCGGGACCGTTACACGAGGATTTTGGAGCAAGTTCGGCCCAAAATAAAAAAAACCTACGACTCTGACTTTGACCTGAATGAGACCGTTCCTTTTGGTGCAATTATAATCACAAATCGTATTTAAGAATTGGTGTGCTATTCAGAAGTCAAGGTAATTTTTTTTAATCTCGTAACTCAATACACGAAGCCACGCTATCACACTAATTGCGCGTGCAGATGATGTTTATTTTTGCAAAGACATCTGAAAAATAGGAAGGGGCTTACACGTTTCTATATGCACGTGACACTATAACAGTTATTTCCGTTCTGATCTGACAGAAAATGCTCTAGTATAATTGTCTGCTTTGCAAATTTAAAATGAATCGCACCCATAAATCATAGAAAGTGGATTACTTTAAATGAGAAAGCTGTGTTAGGTTTAGGCAAAAGTCTAGGTTCTTTTTCTTAATCTGAAAGAAATCGGAGAGAATAAGGCGTGATTCAGGGAAAACCGCTTGAACGTCGAATACACTGCAAGGCGATATGTTGTGACATAATAAATTCATCAGAAGATGGTTGGATGATCGAAATAATTTTTACTCATCTGTTTCCCCAGATGATGATGTGTGGGCATTTTCCTGCAGTGGTTTTTTCGCTGAAGGATATTACACCGTTATCCTCATGTTTTTTCCCACAAACTTAAATCTTTTCTACACAAAAATTTCACATATAGTTGTTTATCTTTTCTGACATTTCACTAATAGTGTATATTTTATATCTTTTGTATTGTAAAGGTTTATATACCATGTTTTAATGTGTTTGCATTGACGCTATCGAGGGGTTAGGTGAAAGAGGGGACTTTTCAGTCTCAACCTCGCCCGAATAAAGGCAATTTATTATTATTATTATTATGAAAGAGACTACCCTGTAGATTTCCGATGAAACTTCCCAACAATCAAAAGCGTCCTGTTTTGGACATAGCTGGATTCGAAAGGTAAGGGGGCGCAAACAATGGAAGAAAAGAGTAACTAAAAAATTCAGCATTTCTTCAGCCTGAAAGTTAAATAAAATAATAACAGAAATCAGAACTACCGACCTACAAAAATTTGATAAATTAGACTATTTAACGCTGATCAACGAAGCATTTATCATTTTTTTTACCATAAAACTTCCGTTTTTTTATGATACAATTTTTAACAGGGCTTCGGTTCATTATCCTATGAATGGCTAACAATTAAAACTCTACCACCAACACTGGTGTAGGAAGCGGGTCAAGTTTCCGGATCGTAGTTTCCACTCTGAGGGCACACAACGGAAGCTTAATGAACAGCTATTCCGTACAAATGAATATTCAAAATGACTAGTCAGAATGTCACTCATATTTTAATCTCCCATTCACTAGGAGAGAATGGAAAATAATCAAACGAACTAAAATTTCCAGTTCACCTACGCACACATTCAATTTTATGTTAGAGCGTAGGTTTCCGCGGCGATGGTTTGATCTCTGCATTTCTCCAGGGTTTTCTTCCGCGTCAGATTGTTGGTTGACAACAGTTTCGCTGGCTATCCTGCCAGCGTCTTCAGGTCTGACCTTCGACCTGAAGACGCTGGCAGGATAGCCAGCGAAACTGTTGTCAACCAACAATCTGACGCGGAAGAAAACCCTGGAGAAATGCAGAGATTCAATTTTATATAAATCGCAGCATTTTATGTCAACAAGGTTACCTTAGACAACAGAGGAATAAATTTTTATTTTTGATTTTACAAAGGAAGTTACGAATTTAGGAACAATGGTACTTATATTTAAAACCGTGCAGTAAAAACACTAACTTCCAGGCAAAATTAATTTTTGGCTGATTTCGGATTAAGGGATGTGTAGTTCTTAAGCCAATAATTACCTAATATAATCATTAATTATGCTTAGGGTAAAATTTATCTCTTTTACTTAATTGTGAACCACATAAACGTCAAATCAAGACCAAGACTTAAGTTTTGATCATATAATGAGACATTACGTCACTCAGATGCTATAACGCTGGAGGATGGTGATTACAAATGAATTTTTGATTGCATTGAGAACACTTCAAAAAAACGGAAGAAGCTTCTTGGTAGTATCCTACAAATTAGGGGTATGAAAAATAATGACGACGACTTTGAGATACAGATAATGATAATTTCGAAAAAAAATCTTCCCAAATAGAATTCGTTTGTGCAATAGCGGCTTAAATATCGATGTATACATCCGTTCGTGCCATTAAATGGCGTTACGAAAACAATATTAACAGATTAATTGTGTCTACTGTAATAAGCTAGGATAGTATGTTCCAAATAGTTTATCGCGAATATTCTCGTTATAGGGTGCGAGAACAAAAACTATAAGGAATGACTAAGAAAAAGTTAGAAAATAAATAAACGCCTGATAGAGAAAAATGACAATAAGGGAATGCTAAAATTGGTGGATAAGGACCGGGATAATCTAGAAAAGATTTCGAGAAGGTAAAGATAGCCAAGATTGGAAGATAGGTACACCGAGGGAAAGCTAATTCTATTTAATGAGGAAAGGATGATAAAAAAAAGGTAGAGAATAGGTTCTTTGATATGATGATCAAAGGCCTTTAGCATCATTTGAAGTGGTTGTAAGGCTATAATTTAAATATTACCATAATCTATACATTAATGATACAGAAAAACTCCTTTTTATCTCTGAGGATAAGGATTAGCCCGATTAAAAGCAAAGAATCTCAATATGGACCATTGTATCCGCTACGACAGACTAAGAGCTGTTCCCAAACTTAGGCTAAGTCATAAAAACTCGGTTCACTGGTCCGGCGGATAATTGACCTGATCTACACCATCTTAGAGAGGTAGGAATTCATAACTTTAATTGAACACAATCTAAATATACGTATTCTCATGAAATAGAACTACAACCAAACAAATTCTCTTCCTCGGAATTTGAGGGGAGCTCTAAGAATTATGATACCTACAGATTCGGAAAAGGGATTCGATCGAAGGCTATGCATACATCTGGTATTAGACTGATTGACTGACCTGTGGTATGCTGAGGAGGCAGCTGATGATCCAGACGACGCCGATGTACCTGTTGCACCGCTTGGCCGTCAGGGAGCGCATCGGGTATCTCACGGCTATGAACCTGTCGACTGCGATGAGGACGAGTACGAAAGTGGACAGGTAGAGCGAGAACATCTGCATGAACTTGAACACCTTGCAGGCCAGGTTCCCGGCCGCCCACTCCACCGTACAGATCCAACCGGCCTCTCCGGCGATGCAGAACACGGTGACGAACAAGTCCGACACGGAGAGGTGGAGGATGAGCGTGTATACGGTGCTCCAGCTGTGTTTACGGCTGCGCTCGATGGAGAAGATGGTAGCCGCGTTTCCCAGCAACGAGAGTATAGCCAGGACGCCCAGCACAGAGGCGCGAACCAGGGAGGAGCGGGTGAAGACCGGGGCGTGGTCCAGGCACGTCAACACTGTGCCGTTGATGTACTTGGCGATGGCCCCCGTCAGAGCCTCGGCTTCTACCGTCGAGTCTTCCCAGTCCGACTCGGTACCACTCACTATCTTCGTCGCCGTCTCGTTCGACAGCAGGCCAAGCAACCTACGACACTCTTCCACGGGGAGGATCCACGAAGTGCTGGACCACTGGGCACCACCCTTGGAAAGATACCAGGTCAAGTTGTCAGGGGAGTATAGCATATCACCTACATCTGACATATCGAGAATCTTCTGCTCACACAAATGCGCCAAGGGAAAAACTACCAGGGATACACAACAGTGGGTTTTAAGAACACTCAAAAATCGAAGTTGAGTTGGCAGGTGGGATATTGCTCGCCATGGTTTGCACTTCTACTGACACAAAAGATCAATAATCAATCTTCCAAAACCTGATACCTATTAGATTTCACGATCAGTCATGATAGCAGAAACCTAAGCAGCAGATTTGACGATCACCTAATAGCAACAAGTTGGGTTTCATGAGAGGAGGTAGAGTTCCCTAAGACCAAGTCAAAAGATGTTAAATTTCGTTGAATGAGGAGAGTAAAACACATCGCCTATATATGGCATAACGAGAGTCTTCTTAGCACAAAAATAAACATGAAGAATCAAACTACCACTCTAAAGGTTTCAGCCTCACCCAAAGTTACTTTTACAGAGCTTATTTGTGCGAATGATGGTTAATACCGCACCAAACTACGCCCTCTTCCCAATACAAGTTGCCAAAAATTATATCACCAATGTCAGATATAAATTACTTAACCTTCATAGTCACTCAGTATTGAAGTCCTTGGGTACATTTGATAGGTGAAGATAGCGGCCGACGCGTCCAAACTCTGGGCCGGGCGAAATACAATTATTTATGGGACAACAATACAACAACTCAAGTACAAATGAAGGTATCTCATATCCAAACAAAAAACTGAATATTAGGTTATCAACACTGAATGCAAACGTTTCACTTTCAATAAGAACTCCCAAGGAAGATTTTTTATCCGAGTTGAGGGTAATTCCTCGACGTATGTGATGAGAAAGGAACTGGCCTACCCTGAATTTGTGAAATTTGCACGCCTATGGCTTAGCTAGGGTTCCACGCTCTACCCTCACCTACCCAAACCAAGGTTGAATCTACCTCACCTACTCTCAAGGTTGAATCACTATGTGATAGGAGGGTAAATCGAAGGTGGTTCAATTTCAGAGATTTTCAGGATCACGATAAATAAATACCTATCACATGACGAAGGTCCTCTATTTACATAAAATACATATAAGCAGGCACCACGATGATTACGCTCTTAGTCAGTTCTTAAAGTCGCAAGGTGAATTCAACGGGAGAGGGCAAAAATAGCCTCTACGAGATGCGAATTCTAGTGACTTAGGGGATACTTTTGGAAACTGAGAAGTTTAATCTGGGAAAACTCCTATTCTTCACAATGAGAAAATTGCAGCGAGAAGATTTCAGCTTGAGATAGTACCGAAACTCCTTCCAGATTTGAACCCACATTTCAGCAGGCAAGCGGTAAAAGACCCATTCGACCGCCATGCCGTCTCAAGAAGAGTATATTGATGGTCTCTGAGGGAGTTCTGCAACAATCATCATCCGTCGTAAACTTGACGTATTGTAAATTTCACTTACCCCAGTTAATACAAAAACGGCACAGTAGCAAATTTAAATACATATGACGACGAGGATTTCACAGGGAACAACTTAACTTCACTAAATTCACGAATATTTCACAAAACTTCATTTATGATTTCTCCCACACTTCTCTTTGCACATAAATTACAGATGTTTCACTTCGCATCGTCGAATCCCTCACAAGCATACAAAAATCACGTCCCCTAGTTTTTACGAGGAACAGTAAGAGCTGTATGAGACCAAACTGGAGCCGTAAAAAAATACACTGCGACTCGCATACTAATTACAAATCGTCAAAAATAAAGGATCCTGTGATGCACAACAAGTGGGCCCATGGCGTCTGAGGGATCCCAAATGATTCAATCCGAGAATACAAGAAACCGCACAGTGGTTAGCAGTAACCTCTAGTTTATTCTTCTTTGATCAGTTGTAAACAACAAAGAAATGGTTCCTAAAGCAGTACATAATTCAGGCCCAAGTAAATAAGTCGTAAAAGTCACGAACATAATGCTCATCTCTAGGTATTCACAGACCTTGCTTGTAGTCGTCTTACCAGGGGCTTTACCCCTGAGGAGAAAACGCAAAAATGAAGCGTTGTTCATTAATTGCCCTCAAGGAAAAGTGGTTACAACTGTTTTCTTTTTAATCTCGTGAAGAGGAACAAAGTTTCCCAACCCAAGGGAAAAATTTTGAAGATTCCCCGTTCGCGCGCACAATCGAGCAAAACACAATCACACGGCTTCGTGGAGATCACTTATAATCAGGGGCTTTATCCCTGACAATTAATCACAAAACCGAAACGTTAGCCGGTAATTATCCATTAAGGAACTTCGATCACAACAGACGCAAACAATCAAACCGTTCATGAAGTGTGTTTACGTTTTGCAAGAAGGGGAGGTAAATATTTTAAAACACAATATTAGCACACACAGTCGAGCAGAACATGTGCACAAAAACCGAGCCGAGAAGAAAATATCCACAACAACTTTGTGGCGATCAACTATTCAAAGTCACGAAAAAAAGACCACATACTTAACTTATACCTCATTTCCTCGGAAATTATGACGAAAATCACTTTAATAGACTGTCCACAATCTTCTTAAGTTCGATAATTATCCGTCATTCAAGTTCAACTCCGCATACAATAATTGGGGGCGGTTTGTTGGGAAGAGAGAAGATCATATACACAAAAACTTCCTGACAGTCAACTTCAGGATTCACAAGGAAGCACCGAATACTTGAGTTGTATCTCACAAATACGTAAATAATGAGCTAACTCACTTGATTAAACTATCCACAATCTTCTTACGTTCCATGATGATCCGTCTAAGTTCAACTCTGTACACGATACAAGGTCCTCCGTTAGGATTCAAATTGTCCACTGATGAAGGTCACGCTCGGATCGTTACGTTAGGGTTGCGAAGACCACCGGCATCTCACCACGTCCAACGTGGACACGCGAATACTTCCGCGGTAGTGCGAACCCAGCCCCTGCCTTCAGTCGACTGCCAGTTGTTCGCCAAGGTGATTTCCGCGGCGGAGGAGGGGAGGGAGGATCGCCCTCCCCTCCGCCGCAACCCACCCCATTTTCCTTGTCGCTCGCCAGAAAAGCGGAGAGGATAAGCGGAGGGAAAACACCACCAGGAGCAACGCCTACTTATGCAAGGACGATCCTTTTGACTGACCGCCGCTGCTGCCGCGCTGGGCTATCGCGAACTCTCTTTCTTGGGAGGGATGCACTGCAGCAAGTATTTGGAGGACTAAAATAACGTCTGTAACTTGTATGCATGCATTGCTTGTTATAGACGAACCTTCCAGTTAACATTCCCATTCGGGAAACTGATTTTAAACACGGATTAAATACTATACGACAAATTATATTATCTGATAATCTGATTTGTTTATGGACGGGCAGCAAGCGACAACTTGACCGATTTTCCTCTCTTACAAATGGTCTCCACCAGAAAATGACACTAACCACAGAAGTTGGAGGACAAACTTTAACTTTTTTAGATTTGACCATCTCCATTGAAAATAATAGACACAGGTTTTCCATTTACAGAAAACCCACCCATACCGATGCCGTAATACCCAAAAGCTCATGCCATCCCGTAAATACGCGTCATTTTACGTCATGGTTCATCGCCTGCTTGAAATTACCCGGGAAACTGATTTTAAACAGGAATTAAATGCCATACGACAAATTGCTCATAACAACGGATACGAGTAATCTATAATCGCTCGGATTTTAAATTTTGAAATTAAAGCACATAGAAGTCGAGTTGCTTGCTACCGGTCGAATCAAGCACTTCAACGAAATGGCGTAAAATACCTTTTATCGGTCCTTTATCCAATGTTGTAACCTAAGTAAACCCTAAAAATAAATACAAGGTTGCTTTTTATAATGAAAGTACCTTGGTAAGATTGTTAAATAATGCTAAATATGTAATTGAACCCAAATTAAAATCTAGGGTTTATAAATAAAATTCTAACAATAGTGATTCATGCTAAATCGGCCAAACGGGACAAAACTTCAAGACAATACCTAATGAAGGAAGACAAGGCATGCTGGAAGAACCGGGATAATAAGTCAGCTTTCGCCCGACACCTCTTGAAAATGGAGCACCATCTCAGTTTCAATCCAAAAATACTCTATTTTACCAGTAAAGGAGGGAGGATGGATACCTTGGAAGTTCGGGAGAACCGTATAGTTAACATTCCCCTTCGGAAAATTGATTTTAAACAGGAATTAAATACTATACGACAATGAGTTCAACAAACGGAAACCTTGTTAGCAACACAACCTTTCTCAACCAATCCCCCTAGCCCCCAATCCCCCTTATTACTCATCACCCTCCCAAATCCCCCCCCCCCCCACAACCCTAATGACAAATTCATCCCCCCTTCCCTTCCAGGAATTTACCAAGCCCAGCTTGGAACCAACCCAACTCCATTAACAAACATAGTACATATAAACCTATCTTCACCATATTTTTTATATTTTCTGTACTTGATAATGGTGTAACAGCCGAAATCGGTCTTAGAAAATTTTTTTAAATATTTTGTGGACTATCAAAGTATCTGTTATTGATAATATGAATTGCCACGCGAAAAAAATCCCCTAAACCGAAAATAGAACAGCAGACCCTTGGATTTCCGGGCCACTGCAAAGGCAACTGCGCTATCCAGGTTCCCGAATCCCATGTTAATTGTACCGAGGATCATTGTACTTGATGTTAGCCATAACCTTTTGCTCAAAACCAGTGTAAAAAATGAAAAATTTGAATCCTATCAAATCACCCCCTATTGCCGTGAGTGGGGTTGGCGGATTACTATCGAGAGTAAGCAGTTACGAGCGTGCGGCGCACGCTCCCAGCGGGCTTCCCCCGCTCTTTTCAATGCAGGTCCACAGAGAGATAAGCGCGTTTCTAATTTTAAAATGTAGAAAAAAAGGCAGGGTCTTATGTACAAATTTAATTGGAATGTTCATCTACAAATTGAGGGCAGAGGACCTATTTAAACCCAACATTGGAAGTAATTACACTATCCTCTGTTAAACGCACATGATGACTCATACTTACGTATCAACAGGAGACTTGAACGTGGAATCAGCCGCATTTTGATAAAAGTTCTTTAAAGAATGCGAGATATTGATGCAAATAAACAAATGTATCAGTTTGTGCGCCGTCAACGTCAGGAATATTTACCGTTTTTTTTATATTTAAAAATCAATTTTAGGAAACAATAGCAATATTTAGGAAGTAAGATATGCCGTTGCATGTTCTCTGATAAATTCTGTGCGTTGTGGTACCTCATTTGTAGAGTTTGGTTGCGTTTGAGTTGAGAAAAAGGTATCTATACAGTAGAAATAATATAGAAGATTGGATATTTTATCCAAGTCATTTTCATCGCCGTTTCCATGATTCGGTGGCGGTGGGGTGAAGTCCTTGCCTGTCACTTACGAGGTCTACGAGTCCCACCTAGGTAAGTAGCCCCAACCCAGGAAATGGATGTTCGGGAGTGTGAGATTGTTACGTCATAAATCCCGATGTAAAACGCCAATGGTGGTGTTTTTGGTAGCACAGGAATAAATAAAAAATAAATCATCACTCAATTTTGCGATTATTCTTCGTGAATTCCGTACAGTTGAGCACCAGCAAGTTTCTGTGGGCACGTTCTTCTGCTTCTTAAGGGTTACGAACCCCTATGTGTAATTTTATTGCTGAAATAGTTTTGACAGATTTCCAGTAACGGTCTAAAGACTCAAAAAAAGTTTGCTTTGCCAGTATGTAATGCTACAAAAATGATTATTAAGCCACACCATTTAAGTTCTCGCGGTTAGCAAAATACATCGAAAATGTATTCGCATGCACCGCAGCGTGGAGATATATCCTAAAAGCGGTTTATTGTTTTGTTTACATAAAAATTTGTAGGAATAATGAAAAATGAAAAAGCAGGAGCAATTTCCACAATTTTAAAATTAATGGTACTACCGGTTTCGCTTTACAGTATCATCAGGTACCTGACCTGATGATGCTGTAAAGCGAAACCGGTAGTGCTATTAAATTTAACAATTGAGGAAATTGCTCCTGCTTTTTCATTTTTCATTATCAAGATGAAGTACCTGATTATGCCGTAAATTGAAACCGGTAGTACTGTTAAATTTAAAAATTGTGGAAATTTCTCCTGCTTTTTCATTTTTCATTATGTCACGTTTCCACTCAATCTCACCTGAAACCTCACATTATGTAGGAATAATACTTTTTATTACTTTACGAGCCGTAATTTTGTGCTTTCCTATGTAATAGAGATATCTTAATTTCATCTTTGAGCTAAATTGCTCATTAAAGAAAAGCCTCAAGTCATGATTAGGGTAGTGATTTGGAAATAAATTTGAGTAACACCATCGACCAATTCAAAAATTTTGCACAAAAAAGTGCAAAGGTATTAATTCCATTTTTACCGCCATTAAAAACTTACGCCAACTATGGGTAACATCATCACTACTATTATAGTGTACACACAGAAGGTAAAATCGCATTAAAATTTTCTATCGTAAATGTATGTAACATTGATATTTTATAATGGAATTAATTCCGAAGTAAATGGGCAAAAATGTTATAAGAACATATTGTATGCCATATGAAAATCAGTTGTTTTTTATACCATTGATAATTATTAGATACAGTGTATAGAACAATAGGTTTTTTGAGGGTCTTTAATCTTAATGGCCTAAGCGTGTAAAGGTTTTAATTAAATTTTAGTTAATTAAAGTTAAATTTAGAATAACGGAATGCATGACATGCTTTAGGGATTATTTATTTTTGTAGTCTGCAAGAACTAAAACACGAGAAAAAACATTTTCCAGTTTAATGTTTTCTCAACTTAAGAAAAAAAACTTATTCTGTTTACAGCATAATATTTCGTGGTAAGAAGATACTTATATTGTAAATCAGTCCCACGTGGCTGAAACTGACGCTAACTCATTCTATAACACCGCGAAAACAGTGAAAAATTGCAGTTTGGATAACGCACGTAGGGATTATTTATCAAGAGTTTGCTAGGTGTGGTAAATTAGACTAAATCTACGAGAATGCATTGCAAGTACAAGAGTTGTGGCCTTCAAATGTTCCTCTGCATTACGAAATATTTAGTTGTTTGTGTATGTGAGAGAAACTTCTTATGTCACTGCTAGTTTTACTTTCACACGTGCCCTTCTTAGGAATTTGTGGCGAGATAAATAGGCCTATTAGTATGCATTCTCTGTCGTAAAAAAATGAAGCTATTCCACAGATTGATCGAATGATTTATTACTCCCGCAAATGGGATAGGCGATTAAAAATATTATTGCTTGAAGTAAATCTTTAAAGCATGACAATATTTTTTTATAGAGAAGCGATAATTGTCGGCGCTAAAAAAATAAGTCGTTCATTTCCTGAAAAAACAAACTCCGGTTGGTTTAGTCTGTTGATAAGTAGCAACAGTCGGTCAAGAAAACTTTGAGCGCACAGCATACCATATTATGTATATGTTAGGCATACGTTATTACTAATTACCTATACGCATATAGGTAATGAAGATAGTCGTCTTAGAATGAAATAAATTGGCCATGATCCGGTAGAGGGTCGATGCTTTTGCAGTGAAATTACTACGCTACCGAAGTAATAAAGAAAAGGATTATTTCTTAATTTGGTGTACATTTATTCTTATTTTATCGCTTTTCAACAAATTAAGGGTAAACTTGAATCTTTTCTCAAATTTGATACGGTAATTTTTTCCAAGTGTCCATGTTTTAGCTTTAGATAAACAATTTTATATTAATTGGATACATTATAATTGCCTTCCGATACCACAATT
The DNA here is from genome assembly GCF_921293095.1 of Ischnura elegans. Lineage (NCBI taxonomy): Eukaryota > Metazoa > Arthropoda > Insecta > Odonata > Coenagrionidae > Ischnura > Ischnura elegans. The sequence continues at coordinate 91,436,652 of NC_060255.1, read as the reverse complement.
TCACCATTCGAGGTCTGTTACATTCCATTTTTTTAAATAATAAATAAACGCGGCGGATTTGAACGAAAGCATCGAAGCACCACTAATTCCTGGAGCGTACAACGATGAATGATGGCGAATATTATGTTTTTACGATTTTTGACGCATGGCAATACAATTAAATAATTTTTTCATCAAGATTATCTTTCCTACAACTTAAATCACTTACCTTTAAATCTAGTAACAGAGCCTTAAATGCTAGAATGCTGGGGATATGCACAGAACATTTCAATGATTACCATCTATTTTGAAACTATATATAGTAATCCATTGTGTAAAAGTGCTTACAGAATAGAGTTATGCTATTTAGATGAAGTTTACTTTGAGTTCATTCGCTGATATAGGTGAATATTTGGTAGTTTTGTTGTTCTTATTGCTTATTTAAGCAACCTTGAGTAAACAGTACAAACACCCCTTTACCCATCAATGCCCAGAAGATTTATTTCAAAATATTTTACTTTTTTCGCTTAAATTATGATTAGACATCATATCTGATGCGGGAAAAATGCTTTAAAAATCTCTAACATTTGTATAGAACTTAATCCTATACGTATCTTAAGATACATCTGGGCACTTAAGGGGTCAAAAATGCAGATTATCATATAATTGAGCTGATGCACGTTTTTGATAAATGATTCATTACTTATGCCTTCATCAGTAGTTTTAATACTTGAATTTGAATTTTTATGCATCAAATAATATAATGTTGAGTATTATTATAGTATTATTACGTGAACATTTTACATTTTCATTTTGAAATTTTACAGCAGTGTGACCCTGTATCCCACTTTTCTATACCGTAGCCATCCCTGTACATTTGATACATCCTAGTCTCATCTAAAATAGGCGAACCACCATTTTTATTTCTGATTGTTGTCCGGTAATTTGCCAGGAATTGATCGCACAGGTCCACTCCACCCATGTGAGAATTGTATTCTGCGATAGCCACTGGCATTGGAACATTATTTTTTTTCTTTTCGGAAACAGAATAACAAACTGGAGTTTTCATTTTATTGTGTATGCTATTAGTAATCATGGTAACTATGTATTTATCATTGTTAGACACTATTCGATTCAACTTGAGCAGTCCCCCTTTTGATTTTTGAAATGCATCTTTTTCTGGAAGGCTATATACACAATTGATTCTATTTTCACGAAGTGTTGCAGTTCCACACAAGTTCCTTCCAGTCAACTTTCTACGCATTTTTTCTGATGTGAATATGTTGTCAACAAATATGTTAATTTGGTGGTAATTTACACTCATCCACGAGGCCTAAAACTACATATCCTCCTTGACCAAGATCTGTTCTCTCAAGGTTGGCTCCAGCATGATAAAGGCTGACTTGATTCGGAAATACACCATCATTTTAACCCAAATCTTACTCGTTTCCCTCTAATACATTGCTTGCAGCCATATCTAACATAGTAGGGGTTGATTGTTTGATCCACCAAACAGTATATTCCAGCGCTTACAATTTTGAGTCTTGTTCAAAATCCGAAAAAAGGGTTGAACTTTATATAGCCTATCCTTGCCATCATTCTTCCCATTATAATAATTATCTGCCAGATGCAGAAACCTTAAAATTTCTTCATACCTGTTCCTTCGCATTGACTGAGAAACTATTTCGATGGTGCAGACTGGAGATGACCTCCGATAAAGCCATCGACTAGGTAGACGGTGATAACCTGAGAGTAGCCATATTCCAAACACTTTATAAATCTCTTCGATTTGTACGTACGAAGAATGTAGTTACATTTTCAACAATTGTTCAGAAAACTTCTCTAGAATTTTTGTGCTGACAGCGTTGATGGTAGAGCTATTTCAGATATGTTTCACCTCTGCTTCATCACTAAGGTACGTCTTCTCTTCTCAGCGGTAAATGGTAGCCGCTAAGCTGTTTTCTTGACTTGTATAGCAAGGGATGTGTAACAAAAGTGACAAAAAATCATTTACAAAAGAGACGGTTGAGAAGTTTTTAAAGCGCCGATTCCTCCTTATGCCAGGTATATCCTTCGGAGACTCGAACTTGAATACAAAGTACAAAGTTTTGGGTGACGTAGCGTAGTACATAGTTTCTTTACAAATGTTCGCCAAAGTTACTTATTTCCTGCACTTATTTCCGGCTTGCAATCTAGATTTCCTTGCCAGCGGCAAGTTAAATGAGAAACAAAGGAATCAATCCATTCCACCATCGGCGATACCAAATGCAAGTAATGCCAGGACAGTGGCGGATGCATATGGGGGGCGAAGGGGGCGCGCGCCCCCCTCTTACGTGGCCGCCCGCATTGTCTAACATTGCAGAACTACAACTTTTTCACATCAAAAGATGGCACTGCCTTGTATAGGAGTGTTATAAATTTACTTAAAACTTTCCTAAACTTTGCATGTGACTTGATTATTTTTCATTACGATACAAGTAAAGGTAGCTAAAGATATCTTTTGCGCCCCCTTTGAATTTATTTCTGTATCCGTTACTGTGCCAGGATAGGCAACTTGAAATCGCGAGTATTTGCCCCTCCAGATATCCAATACTGATTCATTTTATGCTTCCAATGAAAGTACTTTATCACAATTCAAATGAGGATACACCACAATTCTGAGAAAATGCCTATTTTTGCTGTATTTACCTAATTGTTCAGTATAATACTCCATGAAATGGCGGGGATTGAAAATTGCCTTTGAGCTATCACATAATTAGGTTTATAAAATAATTATTTTTTTAGTTAATCAATAAATAGATTTCAACATACCTATGAGTCAAGACGAATATTTAGTGCCAAAAGTGCCCAGTTATGCAATTGTTATGCTAACTTACACATGAACTCCTCAGAAATCGCTGCGCTGTGGTCATGTGAAAATTAAATTTTCATATAAAGCATTGAGTTATCTGAATCCAGATTTTACCTGTTTTATTTTAAATGTATCAGCAATATTATCTTTTTAAAGAGATTCATTTTTCTTTCAAGCTCATGACAAAACTAATCAGTGAAGTTTTGACGTATCTAAAGATTTAAACTAAAATTTTGAGGAAAAGTACAAATATTTTAATTATGAATACCATTTCATTTAACGAAGCGAAGAGTTATGCAGCTGAAAATAATTTTAATGAAATATGAATGCGTGAAATCGTCTGAATTTCATGACGTAAGAGATTACGTGAGATAGAATTGTCAAAAAAAAGATAAATACAAATAGGTTATTTTTTATTGAAAATTTTTAACGTCCATCAGAAAAAATATTTCTTTGTCATCACTAGGTCTTAGGTGAATTCGATCAACAAGCGATAATATCCATGACTCCATACTGTATTAATAGCTTTTATTGCGTCTGCTAATAAATGATTTACTATTTCGGCGGAGAAAGATATAAAAATTGCAAAAATTCCGCCCAGATAAAATATTGCATCACCTCAGCCTATACTTGAATATCTCCCTTTTTCTCATTCAGTGCTTCATACGATGAAACTTGCAAAGCATCCAACACCATCGAGGCTAAACTTGTTGGCTTTTCATGCGAAGTGCTACATTATGTAACTGGTTAGTGTACAGAATTGTGCTAAAGTGATACGAAGAGCCTGAGGCTTCAATTGGAGCTTAAAGGTGACGCATCGCTACCGTTCCAATGGACTTCTTTTGAGCCCATATCCTGGTGAATTACCTATTAAAAACCTTAGCTTTTATCAAGGGATATTTTCAGTACTCATAATAAGCAATTTTCAGTGATCACCTATATCTTAAGTTAACCTCCCACAATAAGCGAGTATTTTTAAATAATTAATTGAGTTAAGAGTTATATATTTTGTTCAAAGCTGGCTCATATTAAGAACAGCCAGATATTCGTATCACCTTTCATAATTTATTAGGAGGCCAATTCGGAGTTGCTCGGGAAGGATAGTACACAAGAAAGTAGGACACTTTGGAATTCAAGGTCACATGACGGGATTTTTAGGCAAAGGAACAAAGAAGGTATGATGACGGTATACATATACGTAACAGCGAACAATAGAAAAACGATCTCCGTATACCGCGCACGGGATCAGTTCCACAACATTGATGTGCATCCGTAATGCGCTGATCAAAAACTTCACGTGAACGCAAACCCCAACAAAAAGATTTACGCCAAGAAGATTAATAGTTAAGTGTAGAATTTGAGTTGTTTTTCCCTTTGGTTCAATGTCAAGAGGTTTGCATACCGCAAATGTTGTATGACGTGACGTAACAAACCTTGATGGGAAAACGATGCAAAGGACGCGTTGGACATAGTAGTAAGTAGCACTAATGGCTTTGAGAGCATGAGATGTGGTTTTGAACTAACTTTGGTTGCAATACGTGCAGCCGCATGGAAATGCATAGCGGAAAGACAAACAGACATCCTCTCTAACATTGGTAGATATCAATGAAAGTCTAATTGCAAAACTCGAAAATATCGTGACAAAATCTTTACTAACCAGGCGATTTTTCCTTGGCTCATGCACGAATCAGATGCTCCTCTTGTTCCAGTTATAATCACCACAATTGGATTACTATGTCTAAACATTTCTACAAATCCAAGAATCGTAATTTCGTAGGTTATGAAAGTAACAGTCTAGGTAAGATATTATTTGGTTACGTAAGATGGAAGCAACGAGGATTGTGATTTGGAATCTCAATAGTTACATACGGATAAGTAACCTAAGCAACCAATAATGCATCATTGTGATGTAAAAGCCAACGGCCTGATAAAAGACTCTTTGCCACGGTATTCACTCCCTTGATATTTTTAAAGGAGCCTGAGGTCATGCACCCAATAATCTCCTTGCATTAAGCTCCACGAAGGATGAGGTAAAAGGCCGGGCGAAGAATGTGTCCATTATTTTAATCACGTGATTAATTAGACTTCCGTGGCCAAGTCTACTTTAATTTCAAATCCTTAATTACTTTTCATCGCGTTTCATGGCTTAACGGCGAATCCCTGGAGTATTAACGAGGGTTATCCGTCCTCCACAAGCTTTAGGTAGAGCACCTCCTTCATGCAAGCGAATTATGAGGTCGTGAACTCCGTACTGCCCTCTCCCAATTAGGACTACTTTAAAGCTAATACCCTATTTCTAACTAGATGACACACTTCTGCCTCAGTAATTTTACTCATATTTTAGCGCCTGAAGGAAATCATTGTATTTTTTCGATGTGTACAAGACGCCATTTTCTGCCTATCTTGCAAAATCGCTGCGGGGATAATAAGATATTTCGTAGCAGGCTGGCGTACTTTCGGGTTTTCGACCGCGTGGTATTCCATAATAACCGACGCATCAAAAACAGCCTATTTCGTCGTCACCCTATCAAGATGTAAGATTTGGTCATTAAGTTACGTTCTGTATGCTGAGAAATGGTAGTGATGGAATGAGTATATTCACCTGATAACAACGAAATACTGAGAACGCTTAGCTTCTGAGGTTCATGGATCAACTCACCAGATTAAAGACCCGTAATAAATTGTCAAGTTATTTTACTTTTTTATTATCATGATTATAATTTAAAATAATGCTTTGTCAAAATATCAAAAGCGCTTTTCCGATAAGTATCGATATCGAGTATCGATAATTATAATTCAGCGCTGGTAAGACGAGAGCCAAACTGTTTATCATATTATTCGAACAAATTTCATTTTCAACTACTTTCCCTGATGATGTCCTGAATTGAGTGGTAAACTTACTCACAGCCGTAGCTTGTATGTTAACATGTGCAATTGTTAATCCAATATGGCTTCTTTTTGCCACTACTATCTCAAATCATCTCTTATGTCGGGGATTACAAATAATTCCAAGCATTCATATTTAATGCTAATTATTTCCTGCTACATTAAGCTTCGCTTTTCTAATTGAATTGGATTCATAGAATTGTTTAGAATATTTGTACTTTTTTAAACATAATTTAGTTTGTAGCATAACTTTTTTTACCACTATAAGCGGCATCATAAAGTTTACAAAATTTTCTTAGTTTTCCCTATCATCATTTCTCGCACATATGTAATGGCCTGATCTTGAGTGGGATACTAATACCAGAATGAACAATATACATCATTATAAGCAGCATATTTAAGCGGTGCGAGGAAGTGTATAAATAATTGCGCTTCTCATTTCAGGGCTCTGGGTTTAATGCTAGGTGATTCCTTTGGGCACCCCCGAGCGAAGGCCTCACGATGCGAAAGGAATGCGGGACCCCTGCCTTAAGTTTGCGACATTCAAACAACTGTGAATTTTCGATACCTGAGTAAAAATCATCGCAAACTGTCAGTTAAAACAATTCTCAAACATCGAGTTTAAACAATTCTCCCCTTGAAATTCATGCATTATCGAAGGATAGCGAAGAATTTATACTGATCCGAAGCCAAAACTATTGTATAGCGCCTCATAAACCAGTTAAGAAGAAAGGAATAAGATAGAATAAATTTCATTGCGTTCACTAATATACTTGAAAAAGTAGGAACAGAGGTTCATAACATAACGCATCATCAGGTTAGTTCGATAACTGACGATGTAATTATGTTATGAAACCCGGCTCGTGCTTTTTCAAATGCATTAGTGAGCTTAGCAAAGTTTTTTCTTTCATTTTCCGGAACGGAAATGTTTCACACAGTTATCACGAAGTCATCAGTTATAAGTTAACAATAAAATTGAAGGCATGCCTACCAGTAGGTCGCAGGTTCGGATCCCGCATGGGTAGGTTGTCCCTATCCAGGGCATGGATTTTTGTGTCGTGCTTTGTTCATTTCTCCGTTGCAAGGCCTATATGTGCTGTTTACGTGGAATTTGGAAATTTAAAAGAAATTAAAAAAATGTTCTGAATAAAACATCGTTGCTTAACTGATAAATAATATAATTTGCAAGGAATATAAAGATATGCAAACATTGCCTTTAAATATAAGAAATATAGTACAAACGATATTTATGAAGATTTTTAAACATATAAATCTGAAAGGCACAGGGTATTAAGCCTAAAATATTATTCACTCTTCAAATTAGGGATAGAAATAATTCCGAATTCCATTCACAAGCTCACGAGCAAAATCATTAACATTACACTAATAAATTGTGAATTTTGATCGAATTACCAAATTATGAGAGTTACCAAATTATGAGAGCAAAATTTAAAAATTTATCAATGCTACAATGTAAATCGATCATTTTAAATATCAATGCTATAAAAATTCTATCATCTTGTGTATCAATGGTTAGGCATCGTATTTATCAATAGACGAATAGCAAATATGGTCATTGGTCATGCTACAGCGATCCTTCGTATTTACTCACTTTCTTCATAAATTGAGGTTCATCTGGATTCGAAAATACATTTTTATTATAAGATAATCATTCCTATGCTCAGAAAACATAGCACAGGAAAACAAACATGCACTATTTTGCCGAAATTTTAGTATATGTGTTTAAAGTTTAGATGTAGAAAAAGAAATGATTTTCTCCCATGGAATGTTTGAGCCAGCTCTTGCGAGGAAGAAATGCGTGATAAGTGGAGACTTCACGAAATCCGGCGCAGTAGACAGTTTTGGTCCTGGAAGGGGGTGCTTTCCAAAAACTGCCTATTAAGGGTGGGAGAGTAGTAGTGGCGAGCTAGTGTTCATGACTTTCGTTTCCAACTTTGAAATTCATCACAATCCTTCACAGAATTTTAACACTTTTACAATTTAATTACCAGTTTGACAATTTTTTGACTTAGTCTCCGCTGATATTTTGGGGTTATTAAGTTTTGTTCTAAACATGAAGTTAATTGAAAATGCCACCATAATCATTAGTATTAGCATTTGTATTTATTCAAAGTGCTGAAATTGTTTTTGCCAGAAGTGCCAGGAGTGGAAATCCTACATAGGGGAAACTTGCCGCTCCATGCATGTGAGGATCAAAGAGCATCAAAGGGCGACCAAAAACAAACAATTTCAGCTCTCAGCCATCGCCGAGCATGCATGGTCGGAACCTGGCCACGACATCAAATTTGAAGAAAAGAAACTTTTAGCTAAGGAGTGCCGATACTTCCCAAGGCAAATCAGGGAAGCAATAGAAATTCAAAAAACACCATTGAATTTCAATAGAGAAGATGGATACTTCCTTCACAGCGCGTGGAAAAGAGTAATCCAAGAGAGAGCCAATCAGATAGAAGCGCCCAGTCAAACAGCCAATCACAATGTAGCTCCCATCCAGCCTACGGTATATAAGCAAGGCAGAAACCGGCAGCCGACACCTTCGACCTGAAGACGCTGGCAGGATAGCCAGCGAAACTGTTGTCTACGAACAATCTGACGCGGAAGGAAACCCGGAAGAAATGCAGAGATCTAAGTTAACATTATATAAACGCCGTTTTCTTTACATGGAGCCAAAGTTATTTAAATTACTGCCCGCTAAAATAAAAGAAAAATAAATCCTCAAATGTAATGTTAAGACTTGCTAAAGACTGTCTTTTCTCGCAAGAAATAGTTGAAAAATTATTTAGATGTTATTTCTATTAAAACACTCACGTATCCTTTACTGCATTATTATGTTTTTATTGGCATACATTTTGTTATTTGATGGTGGCTTAATTCTGGTCCTATGACCTAAAGCTCCTTGTCTTGTTTTTTTGTATTAAGATGTAAGAACAAAATGTAAGAGTAAATAAAATTTCGCCAGTGATTGTCATAGAATTTTTCTCATCATTCGCGATATTTCTATTAATGTCTAAACTCTGTTTCTGTTACCCACTTTACTGGTGGGGATGTCCTTGAAAATATACTTTATTACTGTACTTGTTAAATTCCGGTACCTATAATAGAATTCAATGCCTGTAAATGTGCATATAAATTACTAGTTTACTCTCGTAAAATTTTATTTTCATCTGAGCTGGTTATAGAACGTAACCGTGGTGATTATTAATAATTTTTCCCTCGGGAAAGATGTTTGAGGCTTAACTTCGTGAAACATACCAACGAAGTGGGAGGAAAAGGTTTACGTTGTATGTTCCATTGTTTATTGTAATGTATGAACGAGTTATGACCAAAAATTTCTCCAAATAGTTATAATTGACCCTTAATGAGATTGTCAATGCTTTGGTCAAAGTGGGCGTGGCTTGTCCTAACCAAGCACGCCCATTCCAGACACACTTCGCTCCACGCTCGAAACCAGTGGTGCCTCCTCCAGATATTTACCACCTCCTAGGTCTTTAACCAGAAAAATTATCGTATGGTGTCCACCAAGGGAGAGCGTATATTTCGGAGGAGAGCAGTCCAGCGTATCTTCCATTTGTATATTCCAAGTATTCTACATTCATTTTATTTGCGTATTCCAAGTATTTTTTAAACCCTAAAACCTCTGCTCGACAAGTTCCGTACGTGAGAACAGGAGATTTTCCAACAATTCGGAAAAAAATAATACGCTTTCCTTGGAAAACGTCGTTAAACACAGGGAGGAATCTCGTAATATACGGTGAAGTGAACACGGATAGCGCGAAAAGATTACCTTGCGTACGCCTGTGATCGACTTACAGCCGTGATTAGATTTTTGAGGGGCTCTGAGTCGACTAAAAAGAAAAACCTCGGGCCTAAAGCTGCCACTACCTACTTACTTCTTTCTTTCCTCTTGTTCGTCCGAGATCAGAGCCCTCGGATTCCACGGATAAATTAACGCTCGAGTCCGTTGTCATGGCAACCTCACGCGGAGCTATCACCAGCGATGCGCCGCCTAGCGTCGTCCGTCGCTGGAACCCTCCCCCCTCCCTCTCCCAGATTTATTTATTTTTCCACTTCAGTTTCCCTTTCTCTGGACGTTGCGCGCGCATCTGTGGTGACGCACTCCCGCCTTCGTGTCTAAGGGCACGAAATATCCCTCACGCTGTTAGATGTGGAAAATTCGTTTTAACGCAATTTAAAAAGTGATTTCAATTCGAGATATTTATCCAAAACGTTGTGATAAAATTTCATAGGAAAAGATATTGTTAGCTTTCGCAAAATATAAAGGAATTTTTTCTCTTTTGTAGGAATTCAGAACAAGATATCGATGGCTAAGTTCTAACAACACGTATCACAAAAATGGCAACTTTTCAGGAGAGCAAAAAAGTGATTTATTTTTTTAATTGTATGTAATTTTAATTGAGTTTTAAAATCAAAAATACATAAAACTGGAAAATAAACATACATTTGCAAACAAAGAATTGTTTGTTGCTTCAATTTTATTTTTTATTAACAGTATTAGCAATATTAACTCTGATCGGCCAAATTTTGAGATAGGTGTTGTTAGAACTTAGCCATCGATATATTTATCTGAATTCGTACAACAGAAATAATATCTTTATGTTTTGCTATGTGTTTGCTATATGCGATATGTCTAAGTAAAATTTTCTATAGTGTGACAGTTAAATATTTTATAGTTGTTATTGAACATTTTATTTAAAAAACTTTGATAAAAATAATAGGACGTGGCTACTATATATGCATATGCACCCCCACTCTACTACTACAACGTAATCCAATAAAATTATGTGAACTAAATTTAATAAATGTCCTATGTTATAAAATTTCCAAATTGTACCATAAAGAGAATAACAATCTAACAATTTCTTTTTGCGGTCCACTTACTCTAGAAAATTAACATCATCATACAAAAGGCTTAAGTTGTACTTACCTTCAGTAAGGAGTTTATGAAATAAAGTGCAAATATTCTGACAGATTATATAATGGGAAGGCAAAGTTTTACCTCCCGGATATCTGAACACCGAAAATGCCGGAAGAATGGTGACTTAAACTCACTCGTAGCGAAACACATCCTCGAATAAAACTATAAACCAGTATACTGTATTAGTCGAGAGAAAATTACAAAGACTAAAAATTCTTGATAAATTAGAGATTACGCTGGAAGAAGGTAATTCCTAAATAAAACATAAAAACTTTCCTGAGGTACCGTTTATTCCTTACCATCTCATTTCGTTCTTGCTCTTTCCAAATCCAGCTACGGCTCCTTTTCCTAATTTTTCCGTCGGCATCCCAAGCTTCCCCTGAATTATATTATACATTACAGTTCTTGGAAACATTTTCAATCGGAATTGAATTGAAATTAAATTGAAAATGACTAGAAAGTTGAAATAGTCTTCAGCCTATTCAGCTATCAAATCTTTAGCAATTTTTATTGTAAAGCAATGTTAAAAAAAATATTATCAAAAAATTATGTCAGCCAGAACGCACTTAAAGATACTGACCTAATTAATTACGAAGCACCTATTCGTCACTCGTATTAAAAGAGATTTCATTAATAAACCCCACGGGGGAAGAAACGTTCCGGTTTCCATTAATGCCGTGCACGAATGCAGGCTCGTCCTATTTTCCAACGCTTCATTAGCCCAAAACGCGGATTGAGTTTTAAAAGTAATAAGGGAGAAAAACGCGTTGCTAGCCAGTAATTCTAGTTGAAATACTCGTTATTTTTGAACCTCGAGATACACTGACGCATTGAGTCCATCGTATGAATTTATGATGTCGAATGAAGAGGCTAGTTGCGTGCAATGCATTATGAATGAACCATTCAGGGATGAGCCATCTGCCGAGTCTCCTTGGCTGTGACCCCGAGCTGGGTCAAAAGGGAGTGGTCAACGGAATCATTGGCCTACGTGAAACGTCCACGTTAGATTTTGGCTCGCAATTCATTCAGAAAGTTTCCGAAAAAAAAAGAATCCCGCATCTCACGTTTATTCTTATAGCTATTATATTTTACACATATATAATATATATAACTTTATTCCATTTACGTTCAAATATATTACATTAGAAAACACTTAAATAATTGTGGAATATATAGGTACCCCTTATTGAATAGTTATGGGGAGTTATAATATCTAACACTTTTGCACAGGTCTGGTGCTAACATACACGAGAAGTAAATTTATTTCTTTGCATTCAGTTATTTGTTATCTTACCGATTGCATTCACTATCATAATATGATATTTCAAATATTTACACAAGGATAACTATCTTTCTTATATAAACGCATAATTACATACATATGCTAAAATTATGTCTGCTCCAAAATTTTTTCTTTATATTTTTTCTGAAAATGAAGAAAGTATAAAAATGGGCACAGAATATTTTTCGATGATCACACCTAAGAGACCGAATTCCGAATATTCGGACTTTATCGCATGTAATCACCACATCGCCGTTACTGATAAATGAAAAACTTGTATTTACGGTAAAAACTTAAACAACGACACCGGTTTTTTATGCTCACCAGACTCATTCATTCTTCTCGAGGGAGTGGACGATGGAATCATTGGCCTTTGGGAAACGCCCACGCAAGATTTTGGCTCACGAATCTTCAGAGTGTAACCGAAAAAAAATAATCCCTCTACCTCAGGTATATTCATAGAACAATAATCTTTTACGCATTCGCAAGAATCAGGTCTGCTCTAATATTTTTGTTCATATTTTTCTGAAAATGAAAAATGTATAAAAATGGGATTTGCATGTTTATATATTTAATTATTTTTATTTCCATACCACCGAAAACAGCACATATTAGACGAATTACCTCGGCGTATTTAAGGACTAGCCGCGGTGATAACCTTTACGGAGTCACTCGCAATGCACAATTTGTGCGAAAAATCCACAGAGGAAAAATCATTCGACTTGACCGGGATTCGAACCCGAATCCCTCGATTTACGGCCGAGTGCTATAGCCAGTTAAGCTGGAAATTTGTGGGCCGGGCAAGGTGGTATCACCGTGGCTAGTCACGGTATACTTAAATAAGTCTAGAGCGGACACTTCTTCGTGTTCGAAGTTCGGCCTTTGCTCTCCGGCTGTGGCGCCATGCACGCGTTAAAGCACTCGGCCGGTAATCGAGGAATCCGGGTTCGAAACCCGGTCAAGGCGAATGATTTTCTATTGTGGATTTTTCGCACAAATTACCTCGGCGTGTTCAACGAATTTACAGTTTCACGTATACGAACAACCATGCCAAGGATAGGGGCAACCTGTTCAGGCAGGACTCGATTCCGCGACTTCTATAGAAGGGGAGAAACCCCGCCACCAACGAAACCGGCAATCATTAATGCTTTTCAATAATCACAGCTAAGTGAACTAATTCCGAATATTCGGAATTTAATGTATGTAATCGTGGCATCGCTATTACCAATAATTGAAAATCTTGTCATTTCGACAAAAAATTAAACGATAGCACGGGCTTAATATGCTCACCAATGATCAGCCTACTCGGTAACACCTACAAAACTGCTCGTTATTCTTAACCCAGCTCCCATCTTTCAGCTCCAATAACCACCCTTAAATCCATTTCACTGTACAATCAAGTTGGCATACACTTGAGTTATTTTCCTAAATATGATGTAATGAGCAAAATCCGTATCCAAATTAAAGATTTTTTTATATTATGGAATGTGCACATTTTTAATTTACTAGTGATGGCCACAGAAACGTGTGATAATTTAGAAAATGGTAAGAAATAGCAAACTTGCTGCTAAACGAAGATGCCGAAGAAAGCAAGGACAGAGAGAATGAAATAAAAATGTAATAAAAATATTCAAAACACGCTTTTACCAAAAAAAGTACATAATGCCCTAAAAATAAAATGCACTAAGGAATAAAATACAAAGGAAGGCTGCTCCGTTCGTCAAAAACCGCAAAGGGCGTACAGACAACGTTACCCTGATGTTAAGCGAATTAGGCTGGGAGTCGCTGGGGACTCGGAGGCTCCGCGCTAGGCTTATATTGCTTGAATAATTGAGAATGGATATCTTTAAGAGCAATACGGAGAACACAATATTTGAGCCCCACTATATTTCCAGGTCCGACAGAAGCGATAAATTAAAAGAGATGTTTTGCTGAACGAATAGATATGGGAATTCATTTCTCCCCCAAACCACACAGGACTTTAATAAATGCTATTCGTAATTTCCTTTCCTTTTTTATGAGTGAACGGCTGGTGTCCTAACACCCCCTGCCGCACACCTTTTAGGCGGATTGCTGGTAATTATGTTGATTTAGATGGGGACGAAAAAGTAAAAAAATAAGCTTTGCAAAACCCGGAAATTAAAGCGTGAGTTCTGATTAGATTATTTATAAATGAAATTATGTGCGGAGGAGCCTGGAGAATAAGGATCGGCACTCAATGTTAATATCTAAAGCTAACCAGAAACCACGCTTATGAATAAGCACCCACGATCCGAGTGATTAAAAGTTCATTTTTTATCTTTTCAGTACATTTTATACTGTTTTTGCATAAGGCGTGTTTTTTTTAACATTTCATATCTTATTATTATTTGCTACATTTTAGTGCTTAATCGTGTAATCGATTAAAACCAGAGCTTTTAAATAATTTTCTGCAATAAAATTTATATTTTAAGCCATCCATTCAGAAAATTTGAAACTATTATTCCACGCGGAAATTTATTACATTAACAAGAAAACTATTAAATAAAACTCCAAATTTCTGATAATTGATTATTTTGCTGTAATTAGAGGCGAGAAAGTGCGCAAAATGTCAACGTTTCCCGAAATTAGGAAATGAGTTAAAAATCGATTTGAATATTCAATTGATGGGACGGTACACAATAACGAGGAAAGTTAACAAATAGCGTGTAATAATAGAAGGTATGCTGAAGCATAGGAAAATAAATTGAACTTTAAAGCATTTTCCATAGGAGATTTTGATGCATTTGCCCATGGCCGTAGCGTGAGAGACAGCAATCATGGGGAATACAATTGTAGATAAATTGAGGAAGGAATTTTGTGAGGAAGATAAAGACATTTGGCAATACTGGAGTTTTCGTACCTTTGAAAACGCTCTGAGGAGATTTTGTAAAATTTTGTCTTCACCTGCATGAGCGCGGTGACTTCCTTTGAAAATGTATTTAAAATTCAAACCAAATGATAAGACATTATGTAAGCGAAATAACAACAGTTAACTTTGAATTCAGGTGGTCAAAAACCAAGCGGTAAAAGTGATTTTTTTCTAAACAGTGGAAGGTACAGAAATTAAGTGAAGAAAATAAACGAGATCGACTAAATATTTATTAGCGGATTTTATTGTCCACTCGATGTCAGCACAGAACAGAAAATAACTCGTATTCCTAGGCCTCCAATTTTTTCTGCATTTCTTCTATCAATTTCTGCACCTAATTATGTTTTGAAAAAAATCACTTGTACCCTATAGCTTCCCAACCCCTCAATTGTGTTCAAATTTGCTCCAGTAATTCAAGATGCATGATCACCGCTTAAATTTTAAATAAATAATCAATAATTCATGTTATTTTACATCAAAAACACATCCAAGATACATGAACAATCTTTAGCGTAAAAACCACAAATAATGTTAGAATATTATTAATGTTGCTACCTAGGAATTTTGAAATGTATTCGCTAAGAATAGCATTACCTAAGTGAGTGAATGCATATAGTTAATATAAAATATTTGAGGTTTCAGCTAAATCCAGGCATTGCCTCTTCGATGCATTATCACCATAGATGCCAAACATCACGTAAATTCCGAACAAAAAAGGGTCTAAGCCTTCTTCTTGTCTTGCCTCCTTCCTAAGACCATTCCAGGGCCTAATCAAGTAGATGGGGATTAGCAGCATACAGGGAGGAACAACGGCTTTAACGTCACTCAAACGCCAAAGTATGTACCGCAATTTTGGTTTTCTCATTGTCAGCTTTAGCGGAAACCCTTTGTCAGAAACCCATTGTCAGACTTAAACAGAAACCCTTGGTGGTAAATGTTGAGAGCATTGTCAATGCTCAAATTATGAACGAATTCTCCATATTTATAAGATATCACATGAAAATATGTCGCAACATGCATATAGATTCCGACATTTCGACCATATTCATTGAGTTACGCAAGAAATATGTTTACTCGATTCCAAACTACCGTGAAAGGTCCATTAAGCTCAACCTTTCATGAAGAGATTATAACTTATAATAGATAATTATATAGCTAAGAGCTGATACATTCTGTTGAATTATTCTAAAAACACTAACATCAATCATGCTAATGTTCAGGAAAAATCAGGCCAAATGTTGAATAATGCCGGTATAGAGTTCATGCGTTAAATCAGAGGCTATATGAGTATTTCCCTTAGATCGATTTCAATCTTAATTTACCTATATCTATTTCAAATTTACTATTTGGTACATTAAATGTTAACGTACGTGGTAGTATAATATTGATCTTGATAAATATCTGTTTTTGTCACTTCTAAATACTAAATTTTTCCGGCTATTGAAATACCTACAGTAATTTAATGACTGGAGAAGTTTCAACCTTCGCTTGTTTTAAATATAACTAAAGGAATTCTAAACCAACACGCTATCATCAACAAAGTTCGGGAAAGTGCATTCATAATATTGTGCTTATATCTCAGAAAAATTTTATTTTCTATATCTATTAACTGAGGATTAAGTTTTTACCGATTTCTCTCCCCATCTTTTACACGATTGAGTGTCTCCTCACCCTCAATACAGCATGTCAAAAACCTAAATATAAATACTTCCCTATCCCCGTCCTAGTCGAAAATAGATCCAGAAATACGAGGAGAGGATCATTCAGAAGAACATTACGTTCAAAATAAATAAGGGTAAAAAAAGCAGTTGGGTGCCTTCAGGGAGAATACACGTTACTTCCTTGTTCTTCATTGTTAAAAAGATAAGGAGCTTCTTGAAGGGACTTACTTGACATCCGATTTCAGGTCAATGCCGTACTAATCTTCTTATCGCAAATAACGGAGACCCTCCCCTACAGGGTGAAAATAAATTCTTATGCCTACTTCATATAAGTTTCAGTTTCATCTTTCCAAGCAGGTGCAATTTTGATGTGACTAGGAAGGTATCAGGTTTCTATTCTATGTCACCAATCGAATTACGGAAAAGAACCTCATTACCTAATAATAAAACAAACTAAAATATACGCATATTAGTGAAAGTGGCAAATGCATGACGATTTTTTATTCTAAGAGAATCGTTTGTATGTCAGATTTCATACGAGAAATAAATTCAGTTTTTGTCATTTTCTTAAGATTCATGTTTCAGAAAAAAAAATTAGCAGCATCCCTTCGCCAAATCAATTGGCCAAGTTATTTTACAGCAAACAGTCATCTAAGAAACATTAGCATTCTTTACCGAGAGAACCGAAAGGAGTGTTAAAATCTATTATTATCTGTTGATGAATAGGAATTTTAAAACGCATTCGTTAGTTAGAGCGTTACCTGGAAGAAAGAATACCTATCCATGATAAAAACTACTCATGGTTATTTTCACACTTAAATACAAAACTCAAATACCATGTACTCATACTCATACATAAACTTCTGGGACAGGCTCGCTAAGGAGGCCATTGAAATTAGGCTTAATAAAAATAATTTCAATAGGGACACTGGATACAAAATTAGCAATGCGTGGAATCCCATTTTAAAGAAAATTAAAAATCATAGAACCCCACCGTTTCATAAAAATTCAGATTTTTCCGGCCGATCAGGGGTAACTTAATTGTTGCAATTTGTTTATAGTTACTTATAAACATTCTTTAATCAGTAAAAATTTATTATTCACCCTGAGGACGATGAACGAGGCGTTCATTGAAACGTTGGTGCCTATAAATCAAATCAACCGGTGGAAATCCCGAGAGGACTTCACTCACTCAAATACCATGGTTTCAATATATTGTCATTTTCAAGGTGAAAAATCATCCTAATATTTTGAAACCACACAATATTTTGAAACCAAATAATATGTTGAAACCACATAATATGCTAAAACCACATAATATGTTGAAATCATGGTCGATTTTTGAGCCTTTTATATAAGTGTGGAAATTACTATTTGTAGTTTTTATCATGGATGTATCGCACATCCACCAAGTCAAGCATGAAACGATTTTATACGAAAGAATGCATATCATTATTTTTAAAATTTTGAGGTCCCAGCAATCCAGACACTGTCTCTTCGATGCGTAATCACCATAAATGCTTCAAACATCACACAAAAGGGCCTTAGCTTTCTCCGTTCGGAAAACCTTCTCGCCTCCTTCCTAAGGCCATAAGGGCTTAATCAAGAAGATGGGAATCGGGAACATGAAGGGAAACAACGGCTTCAACGTCACTCAAACACCATAAACAAGTCCCTTTGAGATAGCAGACTTCTGATGAGTGGGTTCTTCGAAAATTATCCAACGAACGTAGGAAGATACCGTCAAGGCTGTGTTGGGTACTTAGTTCCATAATTTCATAAGTGTATACAGTTTAATTTCACAAACTCTACAATTTGAGGAAAGTTTTCAAAATTAAAATTGAGTAGACAGCACGATATCTCCCTGGAAAAGTTGACCTCACTCAGTGAGAAAGATATCATGAGGCATTAACAATGCTTTATTAAAAAATGGCGTCCAATCCAAATATCCTAGGTTAATGGCTTACTTACTGGAATTATTATTCAGTCAGAATCACTTTCTATTATGACAAGAAGGCAATGAAATGAAAGGAAAATGATAGGTACGTGAAATCAGCAATTTTATAAATAAAGTGCACTAAAATATAGAATCATGAATGGATTATTTATTTATTTTATCTGTCGTTTTCAAAAGAGAATTTGATTTTAAAAATTAAATGTTTCCGTTTATTTTGGTCCAGAAATGAATTTCCGCCAAAAACCTACGCCGTAAATTATTGCAAAGTAAAATTGATAATTCTAGTTTCATTTTTGTAAGGGTTTCCCCGAAATTATAAATGTGCAGTTCATGAAATTGGCAATACGATTTTTATTGTAAAATTTTCCCATTGAAGATGAATCTCAACTTATCTGCTTCTCTCGTAATTAAGTCTGCACCCTCTTTATTTCTCCTCCCTTCTTCGCTCCCTCTCATACACTTTTCCATCTGCGAGATACCTCACACCACCTCCCCAAAACCACCTAATTTAAACCACCACAATCCCGCTTCCAATCTTTCATAAAAAAATAAAATATTTTCCCACTTTTACTCCCGTCACTTCTCCAACTTACCCCAAGTTTGCCGCCCCTTATCCCACGAGTGACACTTCATTAAGTTCCCCCACTTTTTATTGTGGCTATGGTCAGCGCTGGTTTCCAAAAGGATTCCTCAGTGATGCTTCCAGAATAAAAACACTCACTTATTTGAAAAATATTCAGTTAACCATATTGACGACGAGATATAACTTAGGTTAAAAAAAACTACTAATGGCACAAACATTGCTAATAAACATGGGTCGAATAGGGTGCGCAATGCAGTGATAAATACTACTAAAATGTAAAAAATATTTTTTAATAAAAAACACGTTTTATTAAAAAGTGGATACTGAAGGGCCCTTAATTTATTGAATATATAAAATATATTTTAGTTGAAAGTTACGATAAAAATTAGAGGAACATTTCAGATATCAAAAACAAAAAAACATGGTGTAGATAAGATTGCAAAATTAATGCTTGCTGGTAAATAAGTACCATTCTTGTCTCTTAACGAAAGCGAATATAATACGTTTACGTGTCAGTGTTCTGTTCAGTGTAAGAGATTCCACTATCACTGTAATTTTTGCAGCGCCTCCATTGATTTTTGTGGCCACTTTTTGAACTTATTTCCATAAATAATTTTTATTTCTGTATATTACGCAAGATACTGTTCCAATCATGGTAAAAGTGTAAAAGTTTTGCATTGACTCCGAGTTGTGAGCTATCCTGAAATTTTCGGCACTCGAGTTAATCAGGAAAAGGTCGAAATACGAGTTTCACGATTTTTCCCGCAAGGATAAACAAACAAGAAATATTGTGTCACAAAACGTGGTAAAATATAGGATATTTCTCGGCGATCATAAAAGCATGAAAATGGAAGTTCTCCGACCAATCATTATCGATCGCCAAACGTTTACACTCAACTGATTTCAAAAAAATAACACGTATTTTTTCCTATTTTTAACTCAGCATCGCCGGAGAAGGAAATATAAAAACTTAAAGGTAATATCTCTTATGCTTCTGCCTTGATCTTATTGTATAAAGAGTAACTTGATTATAACCTAGATAATCATCTTTGTCATCACAGAGAATTGTTTCAGGAATTTATTGGAAGATAGAAGTAGGGATTGGATGGTAGAGATTTTTCAGAGGCTGCCCAATCCCTACCTGAATGCCTTGAGGCAATTCAAGGGCAACACTCCTCCCGTCGGATGGGACGTTAAGCCGTGGTCTCCCTGGCGCCTTTCGTTAGGAAAAGGCTAATGTAAAAAAAATATTGTAAAAAAATGATGTAAATGAATTTAAGATTACGTTAATGCAGACGCCGGGTTTCTCTCTTGTCGAGCGTTTAAGGGGGCACAATTTGAAAGTTATTAATTATGCTAAAAAAAACTCTTTGAGATGACAAATTCGAAAAATAAAAACACCAACTGTGAGTAAATATGTTTTTAATTTAAAACACGTTAAAAACCGTACCATTCTTTTATGATAATTGTTTACGTTTCTCCCGTATTTTTTTGGAATTGGCAAATCTTTTATTATCTCAGCTTTATGGTAAGAGTATGGAAAATTTGATTATGACTAATACATAATCAAATCTATACTACCGACCTGTGGGTCCGCGTTCAAATCCAGGCGGTGGAGGAGATTTTTCTAAGAATGCGATCCCTGATTAAGAGCTTTGTGGAGGAAATTTAAAACTTTATCATCAAAGAGAACTTTTTCAGGAGTTCATTGGAAGAGGGATTGGGCGTCAGAGATTTTTCAGAGGCTGCCCGATCCCTGCATGAGAGTCTTGAAGAGGGTACTTCAAATTACAGCACAACGTTCGACGGATGGGACGTTAAGCCGTGGTCCCCTTGGCGCCTTTCGTTAGGAATATGCTAATGTCGATGCGTAGATTTCCGCGGCGTTGTCTAGATGATGTCTCCATGCTTCTGGGTTTCACCGTGTGGATTTTCTTTAAGACGACAGTTTCTCCGGTATTCCAACCGGCGTCTTCAGGTCGATGTCGGGATTCAATTTTTGGTGACTTACATAGTGCATTCTTGGCGCAAATTTTTCATGCTGGAGGCTGATTCGCCCACCTCCTTTTTTCTCGTATGACCCTCTTCCATGAATTGTGGAGAGGGTAGCCGTCTTCTCTATTTATGCTTTCAGGTGTTTTGAATACATATTTCGATAGTCTCCTTTATTAGCCTGGGATAATATCTATTTTCTTTTGCAACAACTGTTGCTTCGTCAAACAGTATCTGGTGTCCGGGTTCACTCCAAGCATGCTCCGCAATGGCGGAGAGCTGAAATTGCTTATTTCTTTGATCTACACTTTCATTGATCTACACGTCTCTCCTATGTAGTCTTTGCCACATGAACATGGCACCTTATAGACACCTTCTTGAATATCGTGCGGCAAAACGTCTTTTGGACCCGGTAGGACATATCCAGTCTTGGCGACACAAGTGAATGTTGCTACGACGTTGTGCTGTCGTAGAATCCTGGCAATCTTCTCTGTGAATTTAGTATGTAACCACCACGATCCTCGCGATGCTTCTCAATCATCATTCCAGTAGGATTATTAAGCTATTTTCGAGGCTGAAGTTTTAAATATGCATGAGTTTTATAACTATACTCTTATAAAAACTAATAAATGCTTTAAAACCCAAGTAAGTCTTGAGAATGCTGTTAAACAACCATCGATCGTAAGTAAATAAATATTGAAAAAAGTAATAGAACAAGAACTTTCACTGATAATAAAACATTTGGAACAGGATCCTGCGATGTTCCAGCAAAAATACACTCCGTATTAAAAATATACAAAATACAATATACAGCTAGGTTCTCTTTTTGTTGTGTTATGGGAAAAAATCGTGAGTTACCCCATGGTGTTCCTCTATACAAACACCAGCTGAAAACACTGAATTTAATGCTTAAATAATACAAATTATAAAATTTCTTGCCTTAACCTTTAATCAAGTACGAATCCTTCCTATCTCTTGCCATAGATATCTCTTCCTATCATAGTAACTATGTGTCCATCACATCAAAAGATAAATAAATGTTATCTATACCATTAAGGCATCAGCACTGAGTAGGTTAGGTATACTCAGTTAATAACTTTTTCACCCAGCACCTCAGGAGGGAAGCATCAAAGGAATAAATCGTACCGCGGTCAGTGATAGTACATAGCTTTATCTTCATTTGGACAGTACTGTTGAATCCAGTTTTCATGCTAGAGTCATTCCAACCAAATTCGTCCGAGTGTCACCGATCACCTTGGGTCACCGATTTCGATCGGATTTGGAAAATCGCCATCACTTGATAAGAAAACAAATAGCCTAAAGTTTTTCGCAATGCATACCACGGTTTATGTGATAGGTACTGCTATGTTGTACAACTGCAATTTTACGAAAGCGCCATCTCATTAGGCGTCATAACTCCGGAAATAAGGAAGCCATAAAAGCATGCTGTCTTATTTTAAAGCCTTTAACCCTTCGAGTGGCGGAGAGCGATATTTTGCTCCTCTCACCTCTCGCGAGAAGTGCCACAGGCGCGATAGCGCTCTTAGGTGTTGATAGTTCACTAATCATTAAATAGTCAATATTCATTTTATTTTAACACTAACTATTTTCTTTAAATCATAAAAAATTAACTCATATTACCAAAAATTCGTCAAATAATGCATTAAGAAGGTGAAACCACATGAAACAAAGATTTCCTAAAGTTTTTGAATACATACCTTTACCTGTTTTTGAGACCTAATTTTTTTCCTAACCTGCAGCAAAATCAGCAAAAATGCCTCCGCACTCTTATCATAGTACCTAGAAAACCGGTGGGCACTCTAAGGTTCAAATTGAAAATGATTATTGATTGACTGTTTTATGAAATTTAAACCACTTCATATTATTTATAATAAAATCAAACAATCCCCTTTGATTTTTCTCATTTTTCTATGTGCTGCATATAAGGTATTAAAACATCGCTTCTTTGCATGTCTTTTATACCGATTCAGGCATTACAAGAAGACTGAAGTTTTCCCTTTTTTATCCAGTGAGGAAGATCTGCCAAATTTCTTCGAAATCGATGACCCATAGGTAACCTGGTCGAATTTGGCTGGAAACACCAATTAACACGATCAATATATTGTACTCATAACTATTTTCATATTAAGAGGATCAATCATTGTGAATGCCTTACCGGCTTAAAGCTTTCAACCCCATTAAGAGAACACCCTCACAATATTGGTACATTCCACTCTGAAATATGCCGGTGCTATTTAAGACTCCTGTCAAAACTATGGAAGAGGCTGTTCAGCGGAAAGCCGCTCGGTATGTTCTATATAATCGAAGTTTGCGGGAATGAGGGAAGTTGAGGTCGAGCGGCTTTCTAAGGGAAGATCTCGATATCGAAAATGAGAAGGGTTGGCTGCCTTTTGCATACGATTATTTCGTATTATACATTTTCACCTGGAACATTGGAATAATTAGGAACTTTACCAATGGTAAAATATAAATTTTCTCTATCGTCAGGGGTTAACTATCAACAACTCAGACAAATTGTGATGCAAATATACAGACTGTTTCATTTATCGTGTGTCATTTTTGACCTCTTACGAGGGTTGTTTGTTAAGTTAGGATAGGGCCGTTTTTATATAAAATGAACCAAAGTTATTTTTTTTCAAAATTCTTTTATTTTTGGAATTTTCATAATTTTCTTTATATTCCCACACAGTTATCTTCTTTGTTTAGGCGCTAAGCATACCTTAAAACTAAGTTTTGAAGCCACTCTTTAAAGAAGTTTGCCGCCTGCCTTGGCAACCAGGAGTTCACACGAGATGCCGCGTCTTTTGCTCTGAATGGCGCGTCGGAGCCTGGTCAGGGTTGCGCAGTAGTCTTCTGAGTTGATCGTCATTCCTCGTGTCATTAAGTCCACTAGCAAAACACCGCGCCTGTCCCAGAACACCGTTGCCTTGATTTTCCGGCGCGATGACGTTTGTGATCAAAGATGGCCGTCCTCAGCGATCATCATCGTCATCGAAAAAATTTTCGCGGCCATCTTTGAATTCTCCGACCCATTTCCGCACTTTACCTTCGCTCATTGCATTAGCAGCATACACTTCACAAAACTGAGGGTGAATGTCTGCAGCCGACATGTTCCTTGAAGTCAAAAATCGTATCACTGACTGAATCTCACACGCGGCGGGCGATTCAATAATCTTAAACATTTTAAAGATCCACTGTAAAGCGTAATGGTTAGATACAGAACTGCAACTGACATGTGGTTGCTCGCAAGGAATGCCGGGAGGCGACGTGCACACTCGTCACGGACGGCGTGCGAACTGCTACAGCGTACGGCAAAACGGTCCTTACTTAAAAAACAGCCCTCTTATTTTAGCCGTCTCCCGTCGAAATTGGCGGACTCAACGGAAAAGGTCTTATTTATAATTGAGTATAAGCCAAAATTTTACAATTTTGACCTATTGATCTCATAATTAGGGTCCAAACTAAAATCTAAAATTTGCCTCAATGGGTTTCAATGTTAAAAAAATCGAAACAGAAAAAAATTTGAACTTCATGCCAAATATGTCAATTCTTAGCCAATCGGACACTATAAAAACGAAAAAAATACTGGTGTTAACGAAAATTCAACTGTTGACTCATTAAGGTGACAGTCAAGGTCATAGGGGTAGCAAAAAAAATAGCATCCAACAAAGATGTCGATCCATGAGTTTTAAAGGTACTCAAGTCAGTGGTGCAGTCCAAATATCCGTCTTATACACTATTTGACCTCTCAGGCGAATACGGAAATCAAACGTCGTAAAGATAAAAGTCGGGCTATCATGACTATCAACGTGTCAAACAGGTTATAAAGAATCCCCAGGACAGTTATACAGGTCACAGATACGCATTGTTAATTTTTTTATCTCCGAAGTTTATAAATTGGGTTCAAAGGTCATGGAGTATATTTTGAAATATCAGGGAAACTAATGCAACCAAACAAAGATTTTTAATGATAACAAGTGAACAGCATCGTCCGCATATCTATATTGTTAAATTGTTGATCTCCAG
The DNA here is from genome assembly GCF_921293095.1 of Ischnura elegans. Lineage (NCBI taxonomy): Eukaryota > Metazoa > Arthropoda > Insecta > Odonata > Coenagrionidae > Ischnura > Ischnura elegans. Next base: position 91,411,570 of record NC_060255.1, on the reverse strand, counting down.
AGGTCATAAGGCAGTCGAAGTTCACGGAGGTGTGCCAGAAATATATAATTTTCACAGCCTGTATGCGAAACACATACGAGAGATACCCTCTTAAACGCCATAAATTTGACTGAGTACCAAAAAGGTTGTCTTCACTACAATTATGAATTTTTATTTTGATAAACGAGTGCCATTAGTCCTGAATATACTTCTCTGTTCTTGTTTCCGTTCCATTTCAAATTTATACTTCCGTGTTCTTTGCTACGAAATCCATTAAGGCTGAAATAATGGGTTGAGAAAATGGGTTTTAAGTACGTTATACGTTATTCTTTATTTTAAGACGGCCAACGACCTGGGTTTAATAGATTTTAAAGGCATATAGGTTACAAAGAGACTTTATATGAGGGTATATATCTTTTACGTACCTCTGTAATTTTGAATTGTGACTCCCTATTGTACAATTCATTTTTGCCCCAATTTCACCCTTACGTTCTAGAGAATATGTGGTTTCCTATGGGATAAAGCGCTAAATGCATTTAGAAATATTATATTTATCATGGATAAGATACCGCTTGGGAGTAGTAAGTGCATCGAAAAGTAGTTTCCCAGACGAAGAATTGTGCTATTCTTTCCGTTTTAAAGCGTTTTACGCTCGTTGCGTCCTCAAAACCATTACGGCGAGATTTTCAACCGGCGAAAATTAATTTTTCCCCCTTTAAAACGGACCATTTTTCATTTAAAATACTACAAATTTCTTCTATTACCCGGAAGTCCTCCAGCTATCTGGGTTCCAACGGAACCGGCTTCCAGGGAATTGGAGAGAACATCGGAAACAGGTGAGTAATACAGTAAAATTAGTTTTCCGTAACACTGATTGAAATCTTCCTTCGAGATAATTAAATGGCGAGGTAATTGGCTTATATAATCTATGAAATTTGAGGCGAAAAAGGTTAAGCTGATTTAGCATGTATTTTTCCATTACGCAAAATCATTACGTATATAACGTAGGTATTTTTGCTTTATTTCCAAAAATGCATTTCACTTCTAGAGCATTACTAACAATAGGTCCAAAGATGGCTGGCCAATAAACGAATGTTTTGTATGTCACTTCAAAAACAATATGCACTAAATACATGTAAATGTAAAGGAATTATTTTCACTTTGCAGGCAAAGAATCAAATTGTTGCCAAAATCATCTCAACCGACAGGAATGTCAACGCTTCGAGAAGTTAAATATATGCCACATTTTCTGCAAATAAATTATTTGGGGTCATTTCATCATTCGTCCTTAATAGATATCTAATTTTTCCCTCGTACTGTACTCTTTCGCTGTTACCATGAGGTTTTCGAATGAAAAGTGTGTATTACAATTAGTTTTGTGATCCCAACTTAATTTTGTTATGCTTATGCTCATCTGAAGAACCTACACAAATTCAGCAAGCAAATTACTCGGCACCAACTACATTTCCACCTGTGATACATCAATGCAAAAACGATTAATCTAGAAGAGCATCAATAATAACATAATAATTATAATAATCAAATATTAATTAAATCATTTTAATGGTCCCTTGACATTTTTTTTATAAAAATAAGATGTTCACAAATTTTAGCATTTTGCGATTCGGGTATTTGGGACACATTGCTTTGATAGTTGGAATTTAACGGATTTTTTTTAATTTCCCGTATTTATTATATCTTTATCAACAATTCAAGGCAAGTTCGCTAAAACTTAAAATTATTGATCTGAATAGTCTCCTAGATCACTGCAATGGTGCCATAGGTTGTACTGAATATCGTTCCGTATGAGACAATAGAAATAAAAACTTCCATAAATTACTACAACCCTACTGCAAATAAAGATGGATTATTACAAGTTTAGAGTGACTAATTTCGCAATAATTAGCCACAAAAGAATAACGTTTTATATTTTTTTTATCTTCGCCGTCTCTGAAACATTGCCTAAGTTACTACTTCACCAAGCACGATATTTCAGCGTCTTCATTGATTTGCTTCCACTTAGTTAATTTCGTTTTGTGACCTAACAAATATTTACTTCTAAAATTTACAAAAAACATCGAGCATACATTAATATTTACGTTCATCACTAAAGCGTACATATTACTACAAGCGTAATTTATGAAACGTCAATAACCTACGCTTTTAAATATGATAATATTTTTACATTAATAGATTTTGAATTATATTCTTTTTTCCCAAATTATAGACTTACATTCAATGATATAACGAAATAAAATGCAAGTGAAAAGTTCCGTATAATTCCACAAATTAAAAAAAAACCCATTGGGCACCGAAACAAGGTGTGGTACTAAGAAAAAACCATTGCGAAGTTTCACATAATTTGGTAAAATTTCAATTAAAAAATAAGGCTCTTTAACAAAAGGTAATACAGGCCAGCAAAGTGTAATAGAGACAAGAAAATTGACCAAGCCATTGGAAGAGAGAAAACTCATCCAGGCGGGACACGAGCCAACGGCACCGGGTCAACTACTCGTCAACTATCGGAGACTGTGCTGCTGCGAAAATGGGATGAATTTCCGCAGGAAATCTTTGTTAAAACTCGAACGCCCACCTTATCTGGGTAATAAGCTGTCGTTCCTTAGAATTTCCTTCTGCGATCTTTCTCAGATGCCGTTCGCTAATACCCCCTTTTATATTCGACGCGGATCAGCCATTGTAGGATGCATCGTTAGCGTGCTCCGGGGATCGTCCGAGCGAAAGAACAGAATTTCCTCCCTTGTTAAATCTCAACGGAAAGCAGACGCACAATGAATTAATGTCATCCTTCCTTGGTTATCTTCGTAGCGGCATCTTACCTCCAATTTTACGAAACCATCTCTTTCTTCGTATCGGTGTTCTTTACAATATAATGAAGCGTTCAAATAAGAACTGTGAATGGGTACTCTTCCGACGTGTTTTTTGAATGAGGGCGCTGCATATCAACGCCTGATTCCCTGCCTGTTATCAAACCATATTACGTGTGTTTTTTCAAGCCGATAGTTTATTTATATCCCATTACATACATCAAACGTAATGGGTCGAAACTATTCCAGCTTTTCCCCCTCCACTCAACTTCTGTGATCGAAACTTAACTATGAGCCGCGGATTTTCGATTACTCTTGTATCGTTACCTGGAGTAGGCTCGAAACTAAACTCCATGGTGATTTTAATTTCGTATGGAAACGAAACTAAACCTTGACCTCGTATTTTCGTTTCCCTCCGGATCGAAACGAAACATTTTCGTTTCGTTGCACTTGCCATCGCTGGTTTTTGATCATCATCTGTACATCCCTCCTAGAGAAATTCACTTGTTCCGGCATCTGAAGTCATTTCCTGGAGATCAGCGGTACAATTGCTGCGAAGAGCTGAGAAAACATGTTACCCCTTGGATTACTACACTGGAGGCAATAATCTACGAAGAAGGTGTACAAAAAATTGTGCCTTGCTATGACAAATACCAGGAAAATCACGGGATATACGTCGAAAATAGTGCAAGAGTAGTAGAGATGTGTGAAATAAATTTATTTGATGCATCTGCACTTGCTCTTTTCTAATTTCAAAACGGAACTTACTCTCCGAACGTATATACCTCGTAGAAGAACAGGAGAATATAGAACGCTATATATATATTATGGAAAACTATACACCAAAGGAGAACACGGAGGATTGGCCACTTAGTGAGACACAACAGCGTGGGAAACATAATAGTAGGTTAATTCCATAGAAAGTCCCCAGAAAAACATCAATGGACAAGTAATTAGTAAAGATCAAGAAGGATATGAGGAAGAAGAAGGGAGAAAGATAAAAGAACTAGCTTCGATAGGGAGGGACGTAAAGTTTAAGTATACCGAGACTAGCCACGATGATAACTTTCACAGAGTCACCCGCAGTGCACAAATTGTGCGAAAAATCCACAGAGGAGAAATCATTCGCCTTGACTGGGATTCGAATCCGGATCCCTCGCTTTCCGGCCCAGTGCTTTAGCAAGTTAAGCTACCGAGGCGTCATTCTCTCTTATGGAAATAAGTGGCCTATAACGGAAAAGATGGTATGGACTGCTGAGCATATTATGCGACTAGCAGTCCAAATCGTGCCCACGGCGCACAGTGGTCCCAAATCGAAAAAAGCTGGCCAAAAGTCATTTTTTCGACTTTTTACGAGGAAGTTTTGAATTATGTATTCGGATTCTACAGAATATGGCCTATAATATTTTGTACCTGATAGGTCTGTGTGATTATTATGCTGACCTGTGTAACCCGTCAAACATGGGCATGTTCAGCCTAAAACGCCCGAGGCGTAGAAATAGTCGATTTTAGGGTAATTCAACTTAATAAATGACTATTTTAATTTCATGGGATAATTTTTGTCAATTTTAATATGGTAAGTTTGCATATTTGTTAACAATATTATAGTATGTTTTGTTCGTTTCAGAATTTATTATAACAATATTCAATTATTTATAATGTTAGCTATTTTTGGGCCTATTTTTAGTCAAATGTGTCGATATAGTTTTGTGCCCCTCCGTGCCCCTCGAAGATTCCTATGCTGAATCCTTAGGAAGAGTATGTACAATAAGATGGAGAAAAAATATCTTGCCTATACTTGCCTATCCGACATCTAGAGGGTTTTAAGTTGAGCGGTGCACCGCTCCGCTGAGGGCGGCTGGCTGGCGGCCGGTGGGAGACAGTGGCATTATCGCTCAAATATTCCTGTATCGGTGGTCAAGCTTGCATGGTGTATACTTACAATACTTACAATAATATACTTACAATGTGTGTTAGTATAATTCTACATCCTCTACGGTTACATAAATCAAGTACTTCACGCCTATCGTATGCACACTTCTCGTTTGTGCACTCACCTTCAAATATTCATGAAACCAATGAGGGCCGGTTTTCATGCTCTTAATGAGAAACATTATGAGTGATCAAAAGCGACTACTTAAGTCCTTATACGAGAACCTTACAGTAACCACAAGATGCTTTTCTCTGCAAAACTTTCCTCATATTTTTTTATAGAGAAGAGATCCCTTACATGCTGTACAGCGTTGTCAGCACGTTATTCCGAAATAAGGTATTGGCGCTAAGAGAAATAAATGCTCCTGAATGCCAAGAATTGTTCACAGAATCATTTCAACAGCCCATAGACGTAGATAGGTTTGAATTTGGAGGGAAACATTCGTCTAAACCCACCAATGGAGCGTGAATCTTGCAAGTGCATTTTTTAAATAATAATGGAATGAGTATGACGGCCTCCCTCAACAGAGCCATAGCATGGATGTGGTGAATATTTCCCACTCAGTAATAATTAATGATTTTCTTAGTGAAAAAGTGCTGTGCTCCGAACTGTGTTAACACGGCTAACTCGAGAAACTTCTCCTGTCCAGATAATTAAAGCACTTGGTTTGGCAATGTTTGGCATTCAAATTTCAGGATACGCCGGAAACTCAGAGGCAAGTCTATATAAGCTTGTAATATATCTTTTATTCAATGTCAACTCATAATTTCCGGTTTATTATTGGTTAAAAAAAGACAACTTTTAGAAATCACATTCATCGTTACAGCCGTAAATACTCGTGTTAAATTTGAATTATGGGTGCCGCAAATTTTTTCGTACCTTGCGGTGTACAATAAAAATACAGAGAAAAAAGAATATTAATAAGCGAAGAAGTTGGAATATGTCGTGGAATATTTGAAAACAAGATTTCGACCGAATGAAATCAAGCATGCAAAAAATATTATGATGCGTTTTGTGATAAGAATGTTTTCTCGAAATACCTGAGAAAGTGGAATCAAAGCTCGAGGACAGATGAGCATTTCAAAGAGATGTTCAAAACCTGGTTGCAGAAGGAAATGAACTTCCCTCCAGAAGCATATCAATACCTCCCTCTCGCATATAGTGAGTGCAAATGATTACCGTGTATGCACAGTCGGCGAATATGTGCAGTGTATAAAAAAAATCACTCATTAATCTCAATCATCATATTTTTAAAAGTGAAGTTTTAATTCAGGATTTCGTTTCAGACAAGATGAAATTACGTGTAAATATAAAATTATAATCAATAAGTAAGAAATATTGGACCCGTTTCCATAATTTTGAAAAATCTACGAATAAATGCTTTATGTGTATGAAATGTAATTATTAATGTGATTTGTAATTTTCACGACAGGTATCGATGAAAGACTTATTCATAGACTTTCAGTGATATTAAAATCTCTGTCCTGCGGCTATGAGATAAATAATGAAGCCTTCAGCCAGTATTGCATTGAAATAGCTGAGCTGTGCATGAATAATAGTTGGTATTATATTCTGCTCATGGTACATAAAGTGCTAATACATGGAACAGCAATTTCCAAAGAATCCTTTCTTACAATTGAAGTTTTAACGGAGGAAGCATTGGAGATCAGGAACATAGGCATGAGGAAATTCCGAGAGCATTGTACAACAAAAAACCCAAGAATGTTAAATTATGAAGATATCTTTCGAAGACTCCTTTAAATATCTGAATCATACATTTTAATTTCACCAGGAGTTACAAAAAACGATGTCAGCCTATCAGGTAAGGTAAAAATTTGCTAATTTTAAGTGATTCGCAGAGCGACAATGAGTCCGATGGGGTGACATCGGACGACGATTCTTTTAAAATTTGTTCTTTGTGATACAAGAAAGCGATTTTATTGAAATTCGAACATTATTTTCCTTAATGTTCTTAATATCAGTCATTTATTTCATCTAATGTGACTTATCAAATACATGGAAGCCAAAAATGAGTGAGTGTGCGTATTTTTTTCTGATTTTGGTATCTTACCGACTATGCTGATGGTCGCGGGTTCGAATCTCACCAATTTCATGTGTAAATTCTATAATGGGTTTTAACAACTATGTATGCATCTTTTACCTTAAAATTATACTATTTTAAGCTCTCCACGAACACCAAGTTATCGCCAATCGCAATTACATCTATATCGAGATTTTCTAAAAATTGTTTAAATAATAACAGCTCAAAAAAAGCTAAAATGAAGAGACGTCGTAAAAATAATGCCAAAATCAGATTCAGACGATCAAAATCAGTAAGAGACACCCACTTTTGTTGCTGTTTTAGCTAAAATTACGACGTTATTAATTTTGGCCAGCTTTTTTCGATTTGGGACCACTGTGCGGCGCCACAGCCGGAGAGCAAAGCCCGAACTTTGAACATAAGGAAGTGTTCGCTCTAGACTTATTTAAGTATACCGGGACTAGCCACGGTGATACCACCTTGTCCGGTATAGCCCACAAATTTCTAGCTTAACTGGCTAAAGCACTCGGCCGGAAATCGAGGTATCCGGGTTCGAATCCCGGTCAAGGCGAATGACTTTTCCTCTGTGGATTTTTCGCACAGAAACGTATAGCTTCATTATACCAATCTTGCAATACTAATACTGCAATTGCAAATTTGCAATATATGTATATATTAAAAGAAAATAGAGATGGCACTTTTCCACAGGTTTATTTAAAGTCCCATATTTACAAGTTATTTTAAATCCTTGATAATGACCTAACGGTTGAAACGCGTCGTACTTCAAATAAACCTGTGGAAAAGTGCCATCTCTGTTTTCTCTTAATACTTACAAGATGTCATTCCACCACATTCCGCATGCTTCTGTTGCTATGTACATACTTCATTTAGTCACACAGACCAGTACGATCGGACTTAAGTAAGGTCAGATCGCACTGTAAGGCTGCGTCCGAAGATATCATGTGAGGTGTTAACGAGGTAACTCATATACATTTACTTAAAAGATACAGTGAAGTACCTATCCGCAAATACCGTAGCAAGCGGGTGAGGTGGATATATTTTCACAAAACGCTTTAATATAAAAGCAAAAATTCTTCAATTACTTGTTTTCAACATACTGCAATTATTTTGGCGACATATCACATACATGTATATATTTATTGCCATAACGCACATAAAATGAAAACTCATACCTTTTTAACGAAGATATTACGAGACCAAAAACCTATGCGATGAATACTACCAGCTGCGATTATGGAAGAAACTTCATAAACCTATCGTGAAATAAACTGAAGGCAATCCTAGACTTTCATGACAATCGGTCCTGGCCTGATAGGTTTTGCCGGATAATTAATATTTTTTAAGTAACTTGGGTCTACAACATCGAATTTTTGTAGATTATGTTTTTAATTCCACAAAATTTCAATTAGAAGGACATAAATACTGAAGGAGAATGGTTTAACATCCGAAAAGAAACCTCATGACTGCATGAGAGTAATTCTGTTCCCACCTCTCACTGCTTCGAGAAATTTTATACAAAAGACAACGACTTAGATATTTTCTAAAAAAAAATAATCTCTGTTTAAATAAAGGTAGCTGTACTGTTCTGAAATTATTTAATACATTTTAATATACCTAACTTTTATTTCGATTTGTCAAACTTCCTCTATATCATGGCTGAATCGCTTGAACTTGAGATGAAATGAATCGGTTGAATAGCAACATTTTTGGAAAAGTGCAACTACCTCTCTCTTCAAGGTATTGAAATTCCACTAAATGACGCCTAAATCGATTGAACTGACAGTTGAAATGAATCGGTTGAAATGCTGTCATAGCATGTCATGCCAAAATTGAAATAGTTGTGGAATATTTGCAACTAAATTTTATTTCAATATGTTGAACCATATCACGCGTAGATCGGTTGAACTTATTAAAAATCTAACTCAAATATTTACTCCTTTGGTGGATCAAACATTAATTTAAGAAAAATGATCACAAGGTCTACTGGTTGACACCTCATGATCCCCTAAGATCCTACTCCGAAGTGTTTTCTCACGTTTTTTGTATCGGGTTTTCTCCTTCCTTATCCCTTGAGGTCCTTGCTGATTCCCGGAACCGATATCTGTTTCCCATATAGATACGATCAAGTGGATAGTCCTCCAGATGGTTTACGAAAAGGCTGGGAAAATACGTGAGATATTTCCCCCACGCATCGTCAATATGTATACTGAACCACGGTAAACAAGGTTTGAAAACAAAAAGATGCCTTCCGTTAATGAAAATATACCATGCGCGAGCGAAGAATCCTCAATATTTGAAGAGGCAGATGAATGCGGATTCCTTTAAATAGTTATCACGTATTATAGTTTGACATATTTCTAGCGCTAACTTCGTGTTCTGGTGAGTAACATTCAGGCCTAGGAATTATAAAAATCAACGCTAGAAATTTCAGCCGATAAATATTAGCCTTCGTACAGATTCTATAAATTAGGAAAACCTATTCTGGATCGTAGTAAATGATAATGATAATAATATTTAATCTTTTATTAATAGCATTACTCTTACCACGGAAAAAGAGCCACAATTTCTTAAGCTAAATCGGATCACATGGGTGTCCTCGATACTTGCTAATCATAATATGCTGTTGTATGGTTACAGATTAATAGATTATTCTTTAAACGTAACTACTATAAACGGAGCAAAATTGACTATTTTCATTGCAGTTTATGCCACTTGTTTGCTATGATATCCACGGAAAATAACTACGGGTTAGCTTAGTGGTGCAGTCGAATGAAAATTAATTCTATGGTAAAAAACGGACCGCATAGGATGACGACGACACAGCGATGTTTTCATCATTGCTGAAACTACATAATTTTCACCAATACAGGCTGTGTACCCCAAACTCACCCAATGGTCGCACGGGAAAAAAATTTGTGTGGTTCTTTAATAGAGCCCAGAAAAGCGCACATTTAGGAAAGAAAATATAAACCAGTTTATGTATTCAAAGTAAATGCCATTTTAACTTGGCTTCATTTTTCCCTCAAGTAGGTACTTCTTCCATTCGCATTATTATCGATGATAAAACGTTTTTCATGTGGCATAGCAGCAATAGCTATTGCTATAAAAAAGGTATTCGACGGCACTGTTTGATCTGAACGCAGAGCAAACACACTGTGGTTTTAAATTATCATTGTATATATTTGCATGTCGTAAAACAATTATGATTTTGTTTTCAGTGTAAAAGGCATGATAAATAATTGTAACCTTCTGTATCTCTATCGTATCGTATCATATCTATCATAGAGCTCTTCCCTGTAGGAATATAAATATTTTTCTACTGTAATAGTTCGTCAAAACACGTATCCTAGGCCAACTCATATTATTCCTAGTAGCATATCCGCCTCAACTTCAATAAATCTCATCCATTGTCATAGTCACAATCTTATTCGACTAAAGGAATTATGTTTCCTAGAAAATATACCGAAGTACATACTTTGGGGCACGGTAAATGCCTTAAACTAATTTTTCGGATTGAAATCCTATTTTAATGTAGTGTTTCTACACTTTCTTAAGAAAAATATACACGGCAACCTATTTTGGAACAATGGTATTTTTTCAGTCGCTGAATAGATTGCAAAGCAATAATATGGATTCCGCAATTAATTAATAATTACGGAAAGCAAAAGTAAGCCACAGCCACCAATCAACAATTAAATAACAGGTGGTAGTTCAGTGGAATCAGATCGAATAATATTCCCATTGACCATCCAAAACTAAGGATAATTGAAAGCCACCTTGAAAAATAAATAATGCACATATAAAAATACCGCAAAAAACTAACATTTAATTAAATAAGCCATCGGACAAAATAGAAATGGAGTTGGAGGTTGCCTAGAAATATAATCACCGGTTAGTATTTTTTTCTATGATAAGGTTTATCACTCAGCGCAAATTTCTTTTCTATTTTTGTCACAAACTATAACGGAAAAGGACTATTATGGAAAATTTATGAATTTGAAAATTTTTAGGGTAAACATAAGTAAGAGTAAATTCTGTACAAAGTGACATAACCTAAAAAAGTTTATTCTACACCAGGTACATGGTATTCAGGTCATTAAGAAGATAATATAAGAAATGTTTTTCATTGCATTATAAGGACTATTTGTCTTAAATGTGGGCGGAATAGTTAGCGGACATCGGTGGTGCATGGTTTTTCTGAGCATGGTTTTTCTTACCCGTAACAGGAAGCATGTAAGGTCACTGAACCTCACGTCTTTAGCTAGGCAAATTGGTAACTTGTTGACTAGTGAGACATACCCATAATTGGGCCAGGGGAATCCAATGGCTATATGAGGCACTTGGGGAGCATATTCCAACTGCGTCGGAGCCGTTCCAGAATTGCACTGGAGGGAATTGCTACTGCCCCAGTGCGATGAGCGAAGTGAATGAATTCCTGAGAGCATATGGGGAATCGCACTCAGAAAATTCCTTTTGTCTCCCCAGTCTGTAATCGAATTAGTAACCTAGCCTTAGCCACAAAAGATCAGTTTTCCTCTTTAATCAAGAAGGAAATTACTCCTTATTAAATAACACCTCTCCCAATGGCAAAAATCCATTCGGGGGGGTCCGAAACCAGGTGGGGAAATTTTTGATAGACAGGGACCAAGAAATGGGTTTTAAACTAATCTTAATACATTTCATATTCGAAAATATTTGATCTGTTAAAGAAATATTTGATAAATTTATGATTTTTCTTATTTTGTTTTCTTTTATGAAGGAAAATAAATGTATTTTTATATTTGGGAGTCCGGACCCCCCGGACGCCTCCCCTGGCTACACCACTGACCTCTCCCATCATAAGAAGTTAGTTCCTACTACACTGACATACAAAATAACAAAACTCATAAGGATGAACCTTAGGCTGGAAAAGTCAGTATATGTTTTTATTAATTAAAAACAAGTTACAATTATTGAGTTTACCATACCTTGGAGAAGCATATACCACAAGACCATTTAAATTTACTATCCAAATATTCTAAAAATTTGGTCATTCAAAATAAAGTTCTACGTGTTAACCGAGCCGATAACCAGAGGATCTCCATTTCTGCAATATAAAAAACTCTAAATGTAGCCACTTCGTGCCTCATATTTTTACTAAGCTTTACGAATATTTAAATAAATGTGGTCTAAATTTTCAACCGTATTCTTACGGTATTATACGGTATGAGATATTTTTATCATAGAGCCATTTCTAAATCTAAAATTGAAGCCTAAACACATTTTACAGCATAATAACTTCGTATTCATTGACCCTGCGAAATATCGAAAAGATCAAAAGACTGAACAGTAAATATCAGCCAGAAGTTACAAAGCCTTATTTTTCAAATATTAAATTATACTTCAAAAACTGAAATGTTAGTTGCGACAAAAGTATGAGGTAAAATATAAACTAAAAACCATTCTGAAAATATTGCATGAAACGCGTGATTGATTGCTTAGTGTACCCGGTAAAAAATATGGCGTAAACTTTATTCTAAAGCGTTTCTTTTACAGAAAACACAATTATGCTGTGAAAATATGGATTATTACTGTACTATACTTTATATAATATCCGTTCGTACTTATTAGCTAACAAGACGCAGCCGATGAACCTATTCAGTGATTCACAACTGCAAAACATGAAATTATTTCTTCTGGCGTGCTTCTATTCCATCCTTTTGATTGGTAGAATTATGACATAAATAACATTCTTTAGAGCCTATACGCACATCCGTGTGACCAATTTTAACTTTCTCGATTATTTTCTTCTTCTCTCCACCCTCTCCTTATGAATAGAAGATGGAATTTTCAATGCCACATTTTGCTTCCGAATTATGCCAAGCAATTCGATAAAAATATATAAATGTTTTTGTTACAAAATACCGTAACATTGGAAGGCTCTATATAATGATGATAATTTTCATCTGAAGACCTTGGTGAATGTTTAAAATAATAAACTGAATAGTTACACCCATACCGTTTTTGTCCAACAATTAACACCAAACGCTGTATAATGGCGTTGAGATACGAAAAACTAATTGACTAACACCAGTGAAAATTTATAAACTGTAACTGAAACTGACCTAAATACTTTACTCAAGCTAGCAGTCATGAAGGTAGCGTTGGTCCAAGAATTGTTTATAGAAGCGGGTCGCGGATCTTAGTGGCAATCCGAAGGATACCGTGTTTTTCATTAGGCTCCGAACACTTTACCTTCATTTCTCGTATTGTCCTGTAATCCACTTCCTTTCTTAATCAAGGACTATTTCAATATCAAATGGGTTTCTCCAAAGAAATACGATTCGCTTGCACCACTGCAGTAGCAGAATATAACCTCGCATCAGAATGTCAGCCTTTTCTCATGAGAAAATGGAAGTGATAAATTATACAGCCCAAGGAGTACGATTGTATAAGCATGTATAAGAGAATAAAAATTAATTTTTTGAGTTTAAAAACTGAACTCACATATACGATTCAAGCAATTTACATTTTGCAAAAAGGTAATATCCTCAACTATATCATCATCGTGAATGACCTCCCTGAGTTCATTCTCCGTAAGGATGCTTATGATTGAATTCTTTTATTACAAATTTGCGTTTCCACTGGTTCCACGCCAAGGAATCGACTATGCTTTAATAAGGCTTGAACGAAATTTATGTAAAATGAAAATCGTTTTCAGTTGAAAATTTCAATATGAATTTACGTGACTTCAGATTTTATAATTCCTGCAAAAAAAATTACTAAACTAACTATCGCAGAATAATTAAAAATACGAGACACTTATTATTTTAATTTTTTTATTTAATTTTTTTTAATGATAGTTTTGTTTAATTGAAAAAATGGGGGAAACAAAAATCTCCCCATCATAACTTCACGACCTGACCTAATCAGTCGGCGGTTGACGAGGAACTAGCAGAAATTGTGCACAACTTTGCTCAAATAGGTTCATGGCCTATCATGGTTTACGTCAAAAGTGAGATACAAACTCCTCAAGTCGTTGGTGGCTCAAGTCAAAGGAGGAAAGCGGGCAGTGGTCTGACAGAAGCACTTCAGACGATTCCGAGACGGCTGCGAGCGTTTCCGAAACCGCGGCTCTAACTTACCCGTCTTCATATCATACGCTACGACCAACTGTGCACCACGGTTTCCCAATTACAAAAGCTATTGTACTGCCACAAAACCGGGTTCACTTCAAAGGATCAACCGCAACCGTTATTTGTGGTCCGCACCGTCACCTGTGATGTTAGCATTCGCGTATATTCACCAAAGTTAGGCGGTCACAGCTCAACAAATAGGCGGATTAAGTTTTAGTACCTAAGATACAAATTTACTTATTTTTAATCACTTGACGTATCACTTTTTGCTCAATGGCTATATAACTTTATAAATACTTTTATTGTTGCCAAAGTTTGGTTTATTATTTTTTTTGTTACTGATTGATTTGAGACTGTTATCAGCGTATCTGTTTAATATTTATTTATTATAAGTTCACTATAAATCAGCAGTCTTTCCGTATGTGTACCTTTTTATTTAAAATAAAATTGAAAATGAATAGCTAAAACTCAACAAATCACTGGTCCCACAGAGGCTGTGGCTTTGAACTGTAGAATTATCAGAATTACTCTCAGTTTAACAGAAAACGAATTAAGTATCTATTGCCACTTGGAAATTTATAAAGATGATATTCCATAAATTTTCATTGAGCTATAGAAATTCCCACGAGTTACTTTCATTTGTTATAAAATATAGTAAATTACGAGTTTTCGAGGTAAATTGTTTAGGTAAATAATATTTAATTTTCTAAATGGTTTTTAAAACGGCCTTACAACGTGTCACTGCAGGATAACCTATGACATTGTGTTTAGGTAAAATTTCATTAGAACGAATCTCATTTATTTTTAATAAGTGATTTTTTAATTGGCATACAATTTCATAAACAAGTAGTGGCATCGTTTCGCATTTGTAAATGAATTCGAAAAGCATAAGTTGCTGAGAAAAACCTGCTTCATTTGAACTTTGCCTGAGAAATTATATCGATGAATAAAATAGGCATGGTTAACGAGCATTACTTATTGTGTAGTAATAACTTAAATGAAATATCTTACATCAAATATACCAAAAATTAATCGTTTCTGGTGCTTGGATATTTTAATCTCCACCATGTCGTTCCACTGGATATTAAGGAATTATATCTTTACTTCAACGAAAGCAATTATTGTGATATCGACTTCGAGTGATCTTCATAAAAAAATACTTGAAAATAATTTCAAAGGTTGAAAGTTCACAAAACCTACATATAATTAGGACAATAAACCTTATTTCTCAACTCGAATTCCTGTGTATGAATAATTATTGCCAGGTCTTAAGAATTAAGCTTAATAAACACAACATTGAGAGTATCCGCAGTCGTAAAGACGAGGACAGAACAATGAGAGAGACAGGGTGGAAGCCCGAGAATAGTTCATAGCCAAAGAGCAAAATACCTTTTACAAGGTGAATATCTTACAAGGTGAATATCTTATAAGGTATGCTTATCATCAGAATATGTACATAAGATTTTGATATTTTTTCCCCTCCTCAAATCAACTTTTAATCATAATCATATATAAGGAAAATCGCACTTTCATTTTTATTTTATCGCATTTTCAATAACAGTTTATCGCATTTTGTAGCGTCTATTTTTAATATTCATAATGAGATAGATGACGATAAATTGTAGTGAAACATAGTTATATGACAAAATACAGAATATTTTAAATAATTATGTGATAGAACAATAATAAATTAAGCAATAAGACATATAGTGGCGGAGGTGTAGCTTTTCCGCGCCCACTTGTACTTCGCGGCCACGTAGAGTCCCAGCCAACTAGCAGCTGGCCAGTCACTCACATGCTTTAAGCGTTGAGTGTCGGCGGAGCATTTGAACTGCGCGCGGCACACAAAATGTACGATTTTGCCGTCGAAAAGGCAAATTTGCGTAAAAATATCGTAAAAGTCCAGTCATCGCATCTGTGTCGCATTTATTTGCGCACATCGCATGTATATCGCATTTATCGCATTTGCGATTTTCACGCTTCTCTAATCATAATGTATTCCTTGCAGTTAATGCTCGCATCTTTTTTATTATCAGGGGCTTCAACATCCCGATGAAAAACTATTTCACGAATTATAACCTCGCTCACCACCGCACATCGGCCACAAACCGCCCACTGATCGCGGCCAGTCCATTTTCCTATGAGCCAGAAGCAGAGGGTTAATCGGCCGAAAATTTGCCTCGTAAATTTGTCGGTTCCTTTTTCGTCGTCCCCTACCCGAGCATTATTCTTACGGAATTCCCATCGAGCGGTCGAATCTGCGAATTTTTTCGCACCAATTTTTCATCTAGGGGACATCTAGTCTTTTTGCGAATTTTTTAGCGTAGGAGGGGAATGAACCTCCGTGGAATTGGGTCGACCGTCGGGAAGAAATGGGTCGAGCGGGCGTCAATAGGCGGGAGAGGAAATAGGTCAGGAGGTGCCAGGCGACGTAAGTTATTCAGCACGGCTCATTTCAGCCAACACGCGGTATTGACGGCAAGGCCTCTAGAGCCTCTTCTTGTTTGAGCTTGGGAACACGCTGGAGATAAAGCATGGACGATGGTGGTTTATAGCGCGCGTGAACTTAATGTAGCAACTAAACGGTGACGAAGAAAAAAAACAGGAGTCGCATCTCCGTTACTTAAAATACAAAAACGTAGAATTCTATCACAAAAATGGGTTAAGTTTAACGATTGATGATGTTAAGTTGCAAATTCAACTTTTTGTGATAAACATCATCGCCTGCAAAATTTATGAGCTAGATATGTTCAGTCACGGTTAGATGTTCGTACACACAACACAATATTTTTAGGATATTACATGTTTCACCAAGAAACAACGACATTAAAAAACCATCATGATAAAATTCTAGAGATGTAAAATTCTAGAATTTCTTCA
The DNA here is from genome assembly GCF_921293095.1 of Ischnura elegans. Classification (NCBI taxonomy): domain Eukaryota; kingdom Metazoa; phylum Arthropoda; class Insecta; order Odonata; family Coenagrionidae; genus Ischnura; species Ischnura elegans. The sequence continues at coordinate 91,394,776 of NC_060255.1, read as the reverse complement.
AAAAAAACTCAAAAAAGAAGTCAACCAATGTTGATAACTTATAATAAATGATTTTCAGTACAATAAAAAAATATCTTCCAGATAACATGTGAGGTTTTAATCAGAACATTAATGATGATAGTACATTTGAATCGCAATATTCTTTCTTTGATGCATTTTTTATCCAAGTAATGCCTAAAAATATTACAAATGGACTGTGGATTATATAAATCTAATTCTGGTTCTGTCCACGAGAGATGTCCTAGAACAATTTCATTGAAAAATACATTATCATTATTATTCTTATTATTACTTCAAAGTACCACTTTCAATATTAGATAATAAGTTTTGCTTATTATAAAAATGAAACTTATAAATTAGGATTCTAGTATGACATGCAACACGATGTAATGGAAGGTCTTAATATTAGTTTAACGAAACATGCAATTTATCCACAGGGTCGATTGCAATGTTTCCATCTAAAATTATGATCCTTTTTAGTTAGGCTGAGGTAGAATTTATCCAAGTTTTCCATAGCTATTTGGAAAAATTAATCTTCAACCACGACTCGGGCTTTCCAAATTAATCCATGAATTCAACGCTCAATAATTTTATACCTATCCAGGTTGTTTATAGCCGAAAGTTTCGATGGAAATTTCGCATATCTATTATAATTAATAGGAGGCAGAAGGTATGGATTGAGGGAGTACTTAGCGGGGAAGAGATGTTGAAAATGGTGTTAAAGGGTAGAATGTTAGGGAAACGAGGGAGGGGAAGGAAAAGAATAGGATTTTTAGATAGATTGAAAGAGAGTAGGCCTTACAGTGAATTAAAGAAGGCAGTGCTGGAAGGAAAGGGAGGCTCCTAGATCACTTCTTGAAAACTCCATGGAAACCTACCTTTATCGGTAGAATGCTATAATAATAATTATTATTAATTGTCCATCTATAGCCTATACTTGATATGATTTTAACTTCATTTATTAGGTTCAGGCTCTTCTTTTCTTGTTAATGGAGTACAGAGGGTATTGAAGAACTCGTTCTCTCATTCTAGTATTCATTGATTCGGGAGATAATCGCCAGGTGGAATGAGGACACCCAAGGTTGGGAGCTGATATGTTCTATGATAACGGACGAGCGAGAGGAGCATTGAAATCCCTTGAAGACCTCACGTCATTCCTTTATGCTGACCTTAATCTCCTTCTAATGGAAGAACCTTTGGGTCGGTAAATTCGTCGTAATTTAATAAAAGGTGGTCCTTTCAATTGATATTGATGTAAATTTATGGTCGCTGAAAACTCTTTTACGTTTTTTCCTATTTATAAAGAGACGGTCATACGTGGCTACCTCCAGGTAGTAAATGCGGCTATTTTTCAAACGTTTAATCCAGTGTGTGGTCTGACATAAGGGAAGGTGTTTACGACTTTGTTGGAGGCAATGAAATTCAAACATCTTATAAGCAATTTTTGTGACAAATCGATTTTAATAAAACGTGAATTCATTTAAATAAATATTAATACTACGGTAGCAAAATGTTTTTCACTGCATAGTCATCCAGAGAAAGAAATCTGATTGCATGGTCGTCAGAGAAGTAGTTTAACTTCTACACCTCGTCGATATAATATTACTAGACAGGGTTATAATAATAAAACGGCTTTCTTAACTTTTAATTTCACTTCTATTTCACAAATTTTAACTCCATTTTGTAGTTTCATCCCTAAACATTATGGTCTTTATTATGAAAAACCGCCAAAAAGCTGCTAGATATTTATAATTTTAATAACCTTAAAGCATTAATGAAAGCCTCATGAAACCATAATAAGAAGACGGAACAACCTTAAAGGTCACATCTTGACACATGATGGCCTGATGAAGATAATCGTCGAGGGACAAGTGGAAGGCAAGAACGGAAAAGGAAGACCTCGAACAAAATATATGGAACAAGTAAAGAAAGATGAGAAAGAGAAGAAATACGTATGTGTGAAGAGAATAGCTGATGGGAGTTAACTGAGTGGAGAGCTGCGTCAAACCAATCCCAGGATTGTTAACCAGTGATGATATTGAAAGCATAACTGAACCCATTGAAATGTTTAAGCAAGGAATTTTTATCACCGTTTTTGGTTCTCCATATCCTTGTGAGCTCAAGCCATTTTGCCATTTACATGAAAACCTTTTCCCTTAGCATAGTTCCAATAGTTATTTATGTTTCCCATAGTCTATATTTTCTGATATGCCATTCTGTTTCCAGGGGTGCCGACTTATGAAAACATATTGGTTGGCCCATACTCTTGGTCATAACCCGGGAAATTTTATAAATAGTGAGTTTTAAAGTTTATTTTAGCATTTTGAAAGAATAATACAATCAACAATAGATCCCTGAAAACTCGACTCTCGGTAACTTGATACTCCGGAGAAAATCGACAAGCCTGAGACATCGTGGAAGGATACTCAAGAATTCCACCGACTCAGATTCTCCAACTTTATCTCGGCGATGTTTTGATCAACGAGTTGCCCATTATCATCAGGGCGTGGCAATGGAAAACTCATGCATCGAAACGTCGGCCGAGATGGAGTTGGAGAACCTGACCCGGTGGAATTCCCGACTAACCTTCCACGTTTCTATACGCCGGGAAATCTTGCGATAATCCTTAAGCCCGACACATCTTTTCCTCCCACCTATTCCGAATTTTTAAGTGGGCATTTGTCTCTTCGTAAGTTTACCTCTTTGATGCTAATGACTGCGACCAATATTTCAGACAATAATTATTCGTAATTAAAATTTATATTCTCTCTTCTAGTAATTGACTTCTGTTAAAGATTACATCAGAACTTGGTTTCATAACCTGATTCCCTTCATTGAAAGGTTCCTTCTTAATCTAAGCCACCGCAGAAGCATTAAATATAGGATGGTGAGTGTAAAACCACTACAATTCTTTAATATTAGACACGGTCTCCGGCGTTACTTTGTGGAACTGCTTCGTCATAAAATAAAAACACTTTGTTCTATTCCACACTTTATTTTAAACAGTGCGACCCGGGTTTCTGCATGTCATCTACCTGATGATAGCATGACATGCAGAAACCCAGGTCGTACTATTTAAAATAAAGAGTGTAATAGAACAAAGTATTTTTATTTTATTGCAATTCTTTACTAAAAATAATGGACTAAGTCCTCTCGTTTATAACATAAGCCCTCAAAAAAATGCTATACGTGAAAAATATGGACAGTAGTAACAGATTTACAATATTTAATATCTCTAAACACTTATCACTAATCTAATAAGGACACTGCTTAATAGATTTTCGAAATCTATCAGCATTCATCTGATAAAATTAAAAAGAACTAGCTGTTGTATTCATCCCCTGATGATCCAATTAAAATTATCTGACGCTCCATCTGAGGGCTCATTTCAGCGGCTTTGCATAGCCACAGCATTTTTTCACGAATGCTTGGTGAGAAATTAGAACGGAGCGGAATCTCAGAAACCCAAGATTCTTCGAATACCCCGAAACTCTGATTTTCAAAGCCTGGACAGAGAGAAAACTAAGTTCCGGCATTCGAGGGAATCAATATCTTGGCCCGTATACTAATATGGATAGGTTTTGAACTACAATTAATGGAGTGGTTAGCACTTCATTACCAGGTAAATTCTTTTGTTAAAATGGTGGGGAGTACGTGCCTTATCATTGGGATGAAGACATATTATGAGCTTTATCTAGTAGAACTGTTTCAACATAACTTTGCTGAATTTCATAGGGATTCTTTCAAGAACATTAAAACTAGTGATGGGTCGGTTCGATTCCTCGATTCTTCGATTCCTCGATTCTCGGCCAAGAATCGGAATCGAAAATGAGTACTTGCCAATGTGAAAAATCGATTCCGATTCCAGTAGTACTTCGAACCACAAATTTAAATATGACCGCGTTTCCAACAGTCATTTGAATTTTCGCGCCGCGTTATCGTTACAACAAAAAACATTATCTTCTAGGGATTTGCGAGTACTCGAAAGTTCGAGTAGAGTCGAGTAGCTGGTACTTTTATGCGCTTAAGTAGTTGGTACTCGACTCGAGCGTTTCGAGTAGCATTGCAAATGTCGAGTCGAGTAAGTTACGGTTACAGGGCTTTCGAGGCTAGTAGGTCCAGCAATCTGCCGACAGGAAGTGCTATCATGAAACTCATGTAGTAATACAGTTTTTAAAGCCGATAAGTCATTCCAATGTCTTGGCTTGGTAGTTTTAGCTTGATGTACACTCTACAGTTGTCGACGTGGGCGCCGAACAAGGTGCGTATAATAGGAGGTGGTCTCAGCTGAAAGTGGGGGAGGAAGCGCGTGACGTCACGAAGTTCCACATCAGTTCCACATTGCCTTTCGCTTCCTCAGAGTTCCTAGGGTTCCTTGCATCGTGGCTCAGCCGTGGAAGCAATTTGAGGCTACAATGTACTTTGACTTGAAATCTTTGGGTAACTGGAATATGAGGTTGAAGTAACTTCATAATAATTGAGAATATTTCTTTTGACAGGTAAGTATTGTTTTGTTAAAGATAAATTCACTGGCCTTCTGAGGATCCTTTATAACAATTCCTTTCTTTTACAGAAATAGTTATCACTTCATCCTGATTCATATTATACCTATTTGAATGTGTCCGTGAAGAATATGTATATATGAATATGTATATCAGTAGTCCACAAAGATTGTTATCAATGTAGTACTTAAGGTCATTCTTCTGTCCGCCGGTAAGTTTGGCTTTTCCATTAATTCAATGCCATTCTGAAGTCCTGTTTTTAATTTTGTTTCTTTCCATAAATGTCAATTGTTTCGGTCAACCTAGAGAATTATTATGTTTTGTTAGTGATTGAAGGATATCCAGTTAACATTCCGTTATGGTTTTATTTGGAATTATTCAGTTTTTATATCTTCATGGTGAGAAGCATTAAGTTGTGGATATGATTGGAAGTGTCTATTGAATGTGAAATTCATCTACCTATTCTGCTATTTGGTAAGTTGCCAGGTTTTATACCTTATTATTTTCAGTAGTCATAAAAAATACAATGGTCATGATTGAGAAATGTATTAGTTTTTTATGATTGTAGTTATTAAATTTAATTATAAATGCAGATATTTTGGTAAATATCGAAATCTTTTTGTCGAGAAAAAATGGTTGTTGTGTAATGGTTATATCATATTATTATGTTTTATAGTTTCATTTTGCTGTTATTATTGTATATTGCTAATACTGCAAATTGAAAGTGCTCAATCATTGTCTTCTTGTAGTACAAACCTTGAAAGATGAATTAGAAACTTGAGTGATAGCATGTTTGATAAAGATCCAAAGGTTTTAGAATGTATGATGATTGATGATGCTGACCATTTACTGTATATATCACTCTGATGATATTCATTGAATTATTAAATTCTTTGTTTTTTTGGTCTAATCAAGCTCAGTAATTAATACACATTCTCAATTACAGGTTCAGCTATTCCAGCAACAATTAATGGAATATGCGTGGCGGCTTTCATCTCCTTTTCATGGTTCTCTCACTAATTTGAAACTTTTTCAATAGAATTGTTTCATCATTTGTACTTAACATTTATTTTTAAGTTGCTTACTTTGCATTGATTGTATAAATAATATTAAGTATCTATTAACTAATATGATATCTTTTAGTTTCAATGGCGTTCTTATATCATTCTGAAAATGTAACATTTGACATGTGTGTACATTATATAAGTTTGAAAAATGAGAATTGTTTTCGTTTTTAACACCTATGTCTGTGATTCCATTTGATGCAGCTGTTATCCATGCGGCAACTCTCATGAAAAGCACATGTACTGCATGTTAGGTTGTGGTTTCCGTAGTTGTTCTTGTCTTATTTCGGGGAGTGATAATATTTCTGATTAGTCAGCCCTTAAAATTGATCAGATTCGTGCTCGATTCTGTTCATTGCACTACCTTAATGGAAGTTTACTTGGAAATTATGTGCGGAATAACTTCGATCTTGTTTCTCAGCTTATGTTTTTATTTCCTAAAGCTCAAATTATTCCATAGTAAGAATTGCTACTTTGTGGGCATGAGATTAATACTTGTACTTTCAGATATGATTTACCATGTTAATACATATATAAGTTCCATACCCGGAAAAACGTCCTGTAAAAGCATCAAAACTTGTCTTAAGGCACGCTTATAGTTTCCCTTAATTACTTTTTTGTGGCGAATTAACTGCTGCTGGTGCTGACTTAGCTCAGATTACGGTCTTCAATTAACAGAGGATATTTATTTTTAGCCAAAATAATAGTTGTGACACATATTTACATTACATGTAAATGTTTTATCTTGATATCAATAGAATTCCATTTGCGATTTTGGAGTGGAAACGAATCTGCAGTCCTGGTTTTCAGTTTAAATTCTACAGCTAAAAATACTTAAATAAAATACGTGTTTAACTATTTTTTTACGGTAGCTTATTCCTCTTATGAGTTTATAATTTCAAATAGCATGATCATAACGATATTTTACTGGTGAAACTATAGGATGTAGAATACGATAATTCTGCTTACTTTGCTAGTCTTCTGATGCGATTGAAAAGGAAACATGGACATTCCGGAAGAATATACAACGTAATCTGATGGCCAATAACGATATTTTTTGTTGTAACTCATAAGAATTTGATGCGGAAAGGCGATATCACGACCCGGTTCCTGCTTGTTATTCCCTGGCATACGCTAGCATACGTCTACGTTGGGAACTTCGTGACGTCACGCCCGCACGGAGTTTCAGCTGAGACCACCTCCTATTATACGCACCTTGGGCGCCGAATACCTTTACGCCAGCCGCGGCGGCCGATCGTCTTCCGACCCGGCGCACACCGCGGTGCACCGGTCCGAAATCGGAAAAAGCTGGAATCAAGTCCAAAATCACCTTTTTGGGGATAGAGGCTTGAAACTTAGCGGAAATACTCATAAATCATTACCAGATACATACTTATATGCCATTTTACCTAAATACGACGCTTTAGTGATGATACAGTGGCCCAAACATGACCAACTTTTCAAAACCACGCGCGATCTCGTTAGTCCTCGAAAATTTTTAAATTTATCCAGGTGGTGTTGCGTTGGTATGATTTTTATGGAATAAAGAACGCAATATTCCTTACACTTGGTGCTTTTTCTATACTTCCAATGACTTTTGAAGATTTTGGCTTTAATCGGTCTGGTTTTACAACGCGAAATGGTCGACCCGTTTTTCACTTGAAATTTGACATAAAGTAGAAACTATCTTTCGTTTGCGAAAAATATAACTCGGAAAATTTGAACCACAATATAAAGTAGAGATTTCTATAAAGTACTAAGCAGAAATCACTTGGAAAAACACTTTTGCGAAGAAGGAAATAAGAGCGATTTTTTAATCGCGGGTCAAGGCTGAGCTACACGCCGCGGAACTCGGTAACTGAGGCCGATTTTTCAAGCTTTTTAAAACTCTAGTCTTGAAAATCGTCATTTAAAGCACGGACAATCGTCTTCATTGACTTAAAAAACTAAAATGAGGGTGTTAAAAAGGGTTATATATAGATCGACTTGACCATTTAACGCATTACTCGATTGAAAATACTAAGGATTGGATATTTTTCGGGAACCATCCCACGAATAAGAAATATGGCTCGGGTATTGAAGTAAAGTGAAGAGATCAATTCGGCATGCTTAAGAGAGAGGAAAATGAACTGTTTCCTCGAAAGGCAACAGCCGATACCCTTTTTCCCTCTCCGCCTTCGCAGAGGTGAGTCGCGGGGAAAGCAGAGTTTTCATATCACAAGGCATCTTTTAGCCTTTTTTAATACTGCGTCCGTCAAATGTGATATTCATTTGTAGCGTTTAGTTTCTCTCTTGAACTTAAAAAAGCAAGAGTTTTAAGGTTGATTATACGACGAGAGAAGTATAGCTATTTTTGGCTCTACAAAACTAAAGCTAAGTTCTTTAGTTCATTTGCTTAGGCAACTTGAGTTCCATGAGGTTTCAAGATCCACAAAGATCGATGATATACTTCAAGTTTCCGAAATCTTGCCATTTTGGAAGGAAAGTACTTTCCCAGTCACACAATTACGTAGCAAAAGGCAATTTTCTGCGGGCAGTAATACTGTTACATGGAGACATCAAAACCTGCTGGCTGAGCATGAGCATGTTGGTTTTTCTGCTTGAGAATTTGAAAGGGCCAAATATTACACGATTCATATAAGCAGTATTTAATCTTAATTATAACTGTGAATATGACTTTACTCAGGGCTCTCCCTTGTATTTATAAGTGGTCTTTTTCTTGGAGCCTATGTCGTCAGAATCGATGGAATCGGTATCGGTAGAATCGGAATCGAAATGTCAGAATCAGAATCGGGATCGGAATCGATAAAATTTTGGAATCGACCCATCACTAATTAAAACAATGAAAGTTCACTCCTGAAATTTATTGTAGGACCAGATATCGACGAAAAGTTGACATCATTATAAGAAAATAAAATTTATTTATACATAAGGTAAAGTACCGTAAGGGTTAGACTGGGAGTGGATGGAAGCCGAATCTACCGAGAAGAGGATGAAATCTATAAACCTACGAGTACGATAAATTTTATCACTAAAAAACAGATTATATTTCGTGAAAAAATAAGAATGAAATTCAGCAGGGTTGTACCTGAAAAAGTTTAACAAGGTTTAACAAGGTTTTTAACAACCTGTAGTTTACTTCGAAGAACCTTCAAATCAATGTTCATATATTTCCCACGGTTTTACCAAAGGCATATATTTCCCACGGTTTTTACAAAGTTTACTTTAAAAGGTTAAAAATCTAACATTCATTATGGATCGAACAATATACGCATTAGTATTTAAAAATCTTTTAGCCCTTATAAAAGCTATATTTTAAGCCAAAGAGCATCTGAGAAGATGCTAACATATGTCTACATGTGTCACCCACAAATTAATTAAGCCTAGCCTTACTACTATGCCATGCTACATGCTACTAGCCATGCTACTTTGCCATGAATTTCCAGATTTTTGCAAACAATCATATGTTGAGGGGTCATTCATCGATATTCAAGAACGATCAGCAAATAAAACCTCATAAAACATCCATTAAAATTATTTCAAGTTCTTCTAACATTTGGATAACATCTTCATTCATGACCTCAACACTAAACACATCCCATTGCTTCGTACATATATCCTAAATGTAAAACTATAAAAGAAGAAAATTCCTTGGAATGTGAATTGAAAGATCATTTTTGTCATAATTTCTGTGATCAGATCTTTAAATAAGAAATGTTCCATATCACTCATCTTCCCCACCACTTCCTGAAGTATTGCAGATTCCTCCTCAAACACCGTGTATAAATGAAAATATCAAAACAGCGTTGATAACTAGTCATTTCAAATACTAATATATGCTATAATGGCCCAATAACTGGACGTATTAAAATATCGATATCTACTTTTAGAAGGAAGGCGAGATATTTTACATATAAAAAAAATTTTAAGAAAGAAAATTAATTCTCAAAAGGTACGCCACTGGCAGTTTCTGAGCGTGACAAACGGATGCACCTAATCCATCATGTCTGAAATTAAGGAAACCTGAGACACGAGGGAATTACCATATCTATGACTCCTTGTTCCCAACTTCCCGAAGAACTTTCCACAGTAAAATTTAAGTGTCACCTCGCAAGAATGATGAAGCACATTTTAACAGCTGCAGCCGAATATTTACAATACTTTTAATCAAAGTCGTGGACATAATAAGTACGCATACTATAGTATGAGATACGTGAAAGGGTATACTTTATTTCCTAATCTCGCATAATATATTTCAATAAAATATTTCAGTAATGATAGGGCAAAGTAGTCACATATTCCAACACTCCACTCTTAGCATTCTCACCTTTTTGTAATAGTTAACTCAGAATCAAAGCATAGTCTCATTATTTAATATTTTTATATAAAAGATATTCCGAGTTCCAAATTCCAAGAGGATAATCAAACTCAAAATTTTCAACGGAGTGATAATTATTAAAACTTTTTTTTTGGTGAAAAGGTAACGTAATTTTAAAAATGTGATTCAACGAGGAATAAAATTTGGTTTGACTGTGAAACGCACATCTTAACCTTAGCTAATCAAATGAGCACGTAGGTCACAAATTTCACAATTTTTCAGGATCTACATCTACATGATACCCTGCGATCCACCTCTAGGGTGTTTGGCAGGGGGTGAGCAATCACCAAAATGTAGCTTGCAAGAGGACCGCCATATGCACACCACACGGTCATAAAAATATTACGCATACTAGCAAAATATACATGCATATTCATAAAAAAAAACTTGCTAATGGTTAGTGATTCCTAGAGCAAATACATGCAAGCTAAGAACTATGGAAAAACATGCAATGAGTCATCCTAGCGAGTGACGCCATTTATCCTATCAATTGAGACAACGTTGTTATCCTTATTAGTACGAGGGAAGAATGACATTTTACATCTCTCTGTTTTGCAGTTTCCTTTTCATGATCACGTCTACCATAGTACGACAGTAAATGAAGGATATAATTCACGTCGTCTGAGAAAATATCTTCTTTGAATTTTCTAAGTATGTCAATTAAGTTTTGATAATCACCGTGGACTGTAAAGGATGTCTCAAGTAAATGTAGGATTTCTTTTGTAAGAGCTCAATATGTGCGCATGCTTCAACCAATCAACAATGTTAGTATTGGATTATCGCTACTGTCTCCTCATTACTCCTGTCAGCAATGTATCCGGGCCCGATGAAAATATCCGTTTAGAGGCTCAATATAAGGGAAATTTAAAAATTACGTAAAGGGTAAATAGAATCGTTGAAAATGGAGTCTAGAACAGAAAGTACTGGAGCGATAATTCACTGTTCTTGTTAAATGGTTTCTAAATAAATACTATCGTTTGCCGTAATTTGAGAAGCAGTTGTGATAATTATTAAAAAAATCTGAAATCTATTTATTCTGTCGAATAGAAGTAAATCTTAGAAGTAAAGTAAAATTAATGATCCACACATCACAAAATATCCCTAATTTATGCACAAGAATGGAATATTAAAGATGAATGAACTGTGCCGGAGACGATTGAATTTCAATAAAAAATGGCCGCAGAAGTTGATCACCTGCATAAATAAGCAAGATCTGAGCAAATCTTTAAAAGATTCTTAACAGATACACTTTTAACTCGTGAACCCAAATGATCCAAAAAGTTTTCATCTCTGTCCAATAATCTTATCTTCGTAATTTTAATGAACTCTATAAAATATTTCCATAGACTATGTAAAAAATTTCAATATTTCTGTATTAACGAATGGGAATAAATATTTTTCTACTAAATTATTCGTTATTGTGGTACAGAAACTTCGGTCGAAACAAGCAGTTAACTATTAACTATTACTTGCATTTATTATTAATTATAGGATTTAGCAGAAAGCTATAAAAAACAACATCTCAAAAGTATTTTATCCCTATATAGCTTCGCAGGAATGGAAAGTAAAAATGTGACTTCATGCGATTTAATTTGACCTGAGGCAATTTTATTTCGTCCTGCAACACTTAATTTAAAGGATGAAAAGCAATTTACAGCAAAACCACTTTTGCGCATTCCAGCGAGAATTCATCCACGTTTCAGTGCCCCATTCCGCTGAGTTGGCTCTTCGGAGGGAGAGACTCGCCCAGGGCAGAAATCCACCACCATTTAGGGTTGCAGCAGAGGTGGGTTGTGAATTGTGGGAAATGTGGATTGCGGGAAATGAAAGAAGCAAAGCCGACGAGCCAGGAGTGAATGCATCCACGCTTGGATTCGCACCCTCGGGTCAGTTTTAAGAGCGTCAAGGCAAAGCGTTTGGGACATAGGGAGTTAAAATATTACTTCGCACAATATCCTTCTGAATCTTCAATTTTCGCCTTACAAAAGCCTATTTTCCATTCTTGAATCCCACTCAAGCTCTTACATAAGGCCATTTTACATGGGGCACGGAATTGCGCAGGTTAGAACTGCATTAATTTCTAAAATGGCGTGGAATTGCGTGAATGCATGAAGGAAATTATAGCAGGGGCTATTTTGCCGTCTCGCATCCACGCATTCTCGCATCTTTTCTAGCAATTCACCGCTTTACACGACGCAATTTTGATTGCACCTTCGCACGTACGTCAGATTGCGTAATTCCGTGTACCGTGTAAAATGGCCTATAGGGTTTGAGAGTCACTTTGCCAAGTATTGTTGCAATTGAACTTCCTAGACAGCGGAAAGGAAAATAGTAGTAAAATGAATGATGGGGGCTGTTTTGTGAAAATCTATTGTAGAATACATTGTGAAAAGCCAATTAGGAATAGTGGTTTGGCCATAAACTCTCTCCCCCTCCCTTCTAACTCAATATTAGGACAATATTCTCCTTCCAATCCCACTCATATGACTATTTATTCCCGCATGTTTCACTCCTATGTCAGTCCTAAAGATGCTGGTGTGCAATTGAACATGTTGACTCCTTTGAAATAAAGACTTACGTGGAAAAGTGCGGATTGCCATTACTTCATATCCTAGTACTAACATATTTTCAAATTTGTGCACTTAACCTGATGAAGTAGACATATACCCCATGAGAACTATAATTAATAATATAAATTTATAATTGAAAATTTACAAATTTACACATATGTTCTTATTATTGCATTGACTTAGTAGATGTATGCAACGGTAGAATTGAAAGTAAGAGAGTAATGACCCAATAATCACTCCAACAGAGTACTTAAATTATAGATTCATTAATCATAGTTTTAGGTATTTGTATAGATTTCCTGAATAATACGCATCCAATAATGGTGTTACATTTATTGCATAAGAATTATATAATTAATGAAACTCCTAAAAATAATTTTCCTAATTCCTAATAACGCTCTCATCGCTCGCAAAATTACATCAACACTGATCACCTTGCACCTGAGCGGTGGTGCTATTTATATCCAATGCCACGGAAAAAAAACTCCTGTAAAAGGGGAATAGAACAACGCATTCCAAGACTTTGCAGAAGACATAGCAGAAATTTTCACCTAGGTTAATGGTGCTAGGTTAGCTGTTGTGCTATGGATTCAGTTGTAAATAAATCAAACTCATATTCCTCATATTCTTCTAGCTTTTTAAATGTTAAATACACATCTGGATAGTAAGTTGATCCTCTTCCTTGATTTTATATGCGTTACACCTGCGACAGTAAGTTATTGTTTCTCGCACATTTTTCTCCCTTATCGAATCGATATAAGTACAAAGCGTGGTTGAAGTTCAGAACACGCTACACTTCTGACTTGTATTACTTGGTTTTTGTCATCTTCCACTTTGTAAACATTCTGCTGTACTGAACCAATTTGAGAATTTTCAATATACATTTTTCTCATCCATTTTCTCATACAAAGAACAAGTTTTTTTCCAGGAAAAATTTCCAATACAAAACGTGCCTGATATCACTCCTCCAAGTTACCTCAGCCATGAGCAACGCTTTCAATTCTCTGCAAACTGCATACCGAATTCGCGAATTATCTAAGTCACAATCTCATTTCAGTGATGGTTTTTCCTATCGAATCATGTGTCTACCCAGGATTCCAACTTCCCACTTCAAAGAGGAAAATGGTTGTGGTGCCCGATTTTTTCGATTTATCTGATTGGATCATGGATATTAGTCGCCTAGGGCTTGGTCATGGGCATATCTACCATGGAATTTTTTCGACAAATTTTCGGGAGGCAGCCTCTATTAAAATCTGTCGTGAGATGTTGATATTAATAGCCGAAAGTAAACCATAACATTGGAATTAAAAGTAATATCATGGGTTGAATTCATATCTTTTATTAAAGCCTTTTAAATCAAAAGTTTAATACATTTTCACGCACATAACTAGTTTTATTATATTTAACAGAATGGCCAATATTAGTTAAAACATAGTTCTTCGTAAATATTAGCAATAAAACTTGTGAATCCCCATTTTTATGGTGCCTCCAATTGAGGAAACTAAAGGGATAATCAACGAAATTTACGAGCTGAAAAAAATCTAAGAGTTTATATTTATTCAAATACATTTTATTGTATGCCAGAGGAAATAATAAATGCGTAAGGTAAAAAATTACTCTCATGGTTCTACATTAAGAGGGCTAATTGGCATTTTGCCGCTATTCAAGGCCTTCACCACGCGAACAGTTGGTATTCACAGCTTTCCAAGACGCAGTTAATAACACTTGATTGTAATTATTGACTACACAAAATATGGAACAATTTTAAAGAGACGCATGTAAGTAAAATTTAGTACAAAAGTAATATTCAATGATCCTTGTTTATATAACTTGATTAATAACCATCACTTATTATAATAGGAGGTAAAACTATTAGATAATTAAAGACTACCTGTACTATATTGGAGAAAAGTTTGCAGAGGAAGCAGCAGAGAAGTGAGTTGAAACGAGTAAAACGTAAAGAGAAAGTGAAAAGAAAATTTCTATACTTGGAAGTGCACAAATAGTATCAAACCTTAATCTCAAGAATAGCAATATTGAGATAATAAAATAAATTCGGATAACACAGTTGAAATCATTTAGGGTCACGGCATTTTCGAATAGAACAGGATAATGAAATTACAGCTAGTTATATAGACGAATTTACGTGGCACGGGGGCACGTGCTTTACCCCCCCCCCCTCCCCAGACGCTTAAAAAATAGACAAGATTGTTAATACGGTTACCATGAAGCTCGTTTTATTTTGCGTATTACGGAGCCTCAATCATTTAATTATTAATTACTTTTATATCAGAATAAGGAGAATATTTTCTATAGTAATTGTTGTATTTTGTTTTTAATCTCAAATATGAGAAGACCTGTCAGACCCTTGTGCCTCCTTCCCCCAGAAAATAATTCTGGATCCGCCTATGGCTGGTTATAATATGGAAATGAAAGAAAAAGCCGATTGAAACAGTTCTGTATGTTCCCTATATCGAAGGGAGGGAGCCCTATGCCTACGCATATCAATACTGTCCGTTTTTCTTCATAAAAAATAGTGAGCAACGCTGCGAAAGTTTGATTGTATTACCAACTCGCTTGCCTGGGAAATAAAAAAGATGATAAGTACGACTTCATGAACATCTTGGGATTGAAAACAATCTCACTGTCCCGAGAATTGCAAGGAATAGACTACTACAAAATCACCTATTTAATGAAAGGGGAAACTTGAGACGTAAAGAACACGAAATATGGGATTGAAATATAGAACTAGAAGTTTAAAAGCGAATTCGAGGTTCTCAATGGACCTAATTTATCCAAAAGCATGATTTGTAAAGAATAATGTCGAATGGATGTTAACCTCGATGAAGGTGAAGAGAAAAACAATAGGATTAATGCGGGCTATTATAATATATGGGTGATTTATGAAAGAAATTTTAAGCTAAGAATAACCAAGCTTGCTGTGAAACTATTAAGCCTTACTTTCAAAGATTGGTTTGGGAAGTTTGAGCCGTATGTAAAGGAAATTATTTCTGAATAAGCATAGGCAATCTTGGTAACTCAATACACATCCGAAATGTGTTCTTTCATTAGTACCTAATACTACAAGACAAAAATCCGTACAGCAAAAATTTCTAAATTATAAACGATTTCCCTGAAATTTAGAGTAAACGATTTTAAATAACTAATCGTTACGCCATATGTTCACTCCTTTTATATTCACTGAAAAGGAGCCAACTTCACTCTGTTTAGTTAGCAATACTTTCAAGCCTAGAATACCACGCTTTTTCGCGTTATCTAATGCAAATTAGATAAATATCCGTGCAGCATATATGCTACACATCGTCGGGACTAGGTAGTTAGCAAAAAAGAGGCAAACAGAATACAGGAAGATTGAGGAATGGTGGCAACCAGAAAGTACATACATTGTACGCGCAGTAAAAAAAAACTATTTTAGTACGTGCAGTGAAAACTATTTCATCATTTTCCGTAAAATACTCTACATTAGCACTTAACCTAACATCGTGCCGTCGATATATTTTAATGTACCTTCTACCTAACGGTTTCCAACACCAGGGATTGCATTCTTCCAGGAAAAAGCGTGTACACAGTTAAAATTAGCAGAAAGAAGAAGGGAAATAAGGGAATAAAAGTAAACATATATTCACCTAGTCCAATGTATAGCCTCTCAATCTTAGATTATTCTAACAAACTGAAGTGCTAAAGCTACA